>NC_084949.1:17528053-17828053 GCF_949316205.1 Platichthys flesus
CCAGCGTGTGTGTGTGTGTGTGTGTTCACAGTCACAGGCGTTCGCCCGGATATACTGACACACAGGCACCTACAAACACACACAAACACGCTCACGTCCAACAAATAATTGATATCTTAATGGCTGATGTTACCATTTCGTCCAGACACTTCTAGTTCCCGAGCTCCCTCCAATCACAAAAGAAGCGTGTGTGTGTGTGCGTGTGTGTGTGTGTGTGTGTGTGTGTGTGTGTCAGCTATCTCAGCTTGTCTCTTTGATCAGCCTATAAAAGCACTGAGGCGTGGACAGATAGCCTGGACCAACACACCGACGCTCCTCCAATCCTTCTGAGTCTCGCCGTCTCCCTCACACACATTAACTATCATGAACACACTCGGCTGCACTCTGAAACCCTTCTCCGCTGTGTGCAGCTGCATCTCTCCCATCTCCCACTGGCATCCGAGGAGCATTGTGCTCCCTCCTCCTCGACTTTTATCTGTTGGAAGTGGTGAATACATCAGTTTCAGGTTTATCTCAGTAGTTTTCCTTCCCTCTTTATACTTGAAATTGTATTTTTTTCCTTTTATCCCCTCTCAAAGTTAATGTACAATCTCACATCACAAAAGTGAGCGATAGCCAATGTTGATTCTCGGCGGACCGCTGCTCTGTTAGCGATTCAAAAACCACGACACACACACTCCGAGAAATAAGATGTTTGCTTTCCACTGCGGCAGTAATTAGATTTACTCTGCCGCTGAGTTTTTCACAAACATCGGAACTTGGGAAATTAGATTTTGACAATCCCAATTTTGCACAATTTAATAAGTAAGCATGTTTCTCCTTTCTCTCTCCCCCCCTCTATTTTGTCCTCCACTCCAGATCAGTATATTCATGACCCACCTGTCCAACTACGGCAACGATCGACTGGGTCTCTACACGTTCGTCCACCTGGCCTCTTTTCTCCGCTCGTGGACGAACCTGAAACTCCACACGCTCCCGCCCTTGCAGCTGGCGCACAAATACTTCCAGCTTTTTCCCGAACAAAGGAACCCTCTCTGGCAGGTGTGTTTGCGTGGGTATTTGCTCACGTGCATGGGCCTGTGCACTTTTTATGCAGTACGGGGCTGTCTTTATGCAGACTGTAAAAAAAACTGTGAAACAGACTGTGGAGTGGAGAATTTTTTTTATAAATTGTCCATGAAACGACGAAAATATGTTTGTGTACAGATACAAAAACACAATGGTTTGAAGTTCATTTTGTTATTGTTGGTTAATTTTTCTGAAAAACAATGAACAGAGTATTATTCAAGACAGTTCTTGGTGATTTATTCATTTGGCAATACACAATGAAGATATGAATATTGGATCATTACAGTTGGAAAGGATGTTGTTGTTTTTTTCGTGTTATTGATCAAAGATATACTGTCTTATACAGCGTTGTGGTGCAATCACATGCAGGCTGGTGTGATGTGATATGCATGACCTAACAAAAATGTAATTTGTTGATTCTACATTTATTCTACACATGCGCGTTTATCTTTGTACACATTGCTTTTTGTTCACCGCTCCGACTTCTAATCCCGCAGAACCCATGTGATGACAAACGACACAAAGACATCTGGTCCAAAGAGAAAACCTGTGACCGGCTACCCAAGTTCATGGTCATAGGACCGCAGAAAACAGGTAAGCTGCAGACAAACACGCACATGCGGCAGAGAAACTCACTCTGTGTAACCAGGTGTCTGCATACTCCACTTCAGAGCCCATTCATTTAATCCCCCCCTGGCTCTCGCTCCTTTGGTCCTGTCAGAGGGAGACAAAGGAGGAGGCTCTCACCGCCTCTCTTCCACCCAAATACTACCTGCTTTAGATGCATGGAGATCCTGCACCGAGCAGCCACCCTCTGCCTCCTTCTGTTTCCTGCTCCATCTCTGTCAGAGGTACACAGAGAAGAGGAGCTTATTACAGTTATCAATCTATTCATCTGTTTTCAGTATGTGAGTGTTGCCTCAGTGGGATTCCAGGAATTCTAATTACTGGTGTTTGGGTGTGAGAGGTGAGGAAGGTCAGTCATGCTTCTCATTAACCAGGTGATCATTTACCAACATTAGCAGACCAACAACTATAACAGTAGACCTCAGCCCATCAGTACGTCTCTCAACGTATTCAAGGTTGGGCCTCGCGTGTCAGAGATGTTGAAGCTAATAGGAGACAGGCTGGGAGTGTGTGTGTGTGTGTGGGGGGGGGGGGGTAGCAGGACGTATGGGAGTAATGTACGGTGGAGCGAGCGGGGCGGAGAGGGCAGAGAGAGCTGCTGAGGGTGAATCAGAGGGCACAACCAAAGCCCCAGTGCTGATTGGTGTCAAATGGTTTTGAATCATTTGATGGTTGAGGCCTGTGATCTTTGTGTGGTTGTGTGACCACACACACACACACACACACACACACACACACACACACATACACACACACAAACACACACACACACACACACACACACACACACACACACAAACTTCACACTTCCTGCGTGGTCCTTGACAGAACTACCCAGCACAGCTGTGCTGACAAGACTGAGCTATTTATGAGGCCGACCCAAGGTTTTACTATCAAATATAAAATTAGTAAAACAATGTATATACTGTACAGATATAAATATCTGTATAATATAAGTATGCAGCTATAGGGAATGTACGATTTAGACGTTTACAAAGTAATTTTTGTATTATGTGTCATATACAGGGGTAAATACATAACCTCCTTGGCTGAGGTAATATACATGCAGCTATGAAGAAAGTAAGAGTAAGATGTTTACAGATTGTCATTCTTAAATCTTAAATAAAAAAGTCTAAAGTCTTGGGGTCCTTCACTGAAGGAGAGACCACTTCTGAGTGAGAAGAGGTAAAGAGGTAAGTATTTTAGCTATATTTGCCCTTATGCCTCTATAACTTCATTACAATTACTTTCATGCTCTTCACAGAAAATATGGCACTAGTGTCCATGTTGATAAGTAAGTGTCTTTAGACTATGATGAACAATTGTGGGTGATAAATTGTGAGTTGAGTATGAACAGCATCATTTTCTTTACAATACGTTTACTTGAGTTTGTTTCTTAAGTAGTCATTTTGAGTCATCGTAAGCCACTTTAACTTGAGCAAACATTTCTCCATTACTCTTCCCACCACTGCATACAGGCTCAGGAGCCAGACTTATTATTTCTGACAATCCCATAGGTTATTAAATCATGTATAATTAATGCTATAAGGAAATATGAGAGACATAAATTTGCGTTTGACACATTTAGGCTGTAATTCTTTATGGGGGAAGAAAATGTGTCTGGTGCAGCAAAGGGAAGCTGCGTCTGTGACTGACGGACGGACGCACACGCACACACACACACACGGACGCACACATACACACGCGGACTACTCTCAGCTGAGCTGAATTAACGAGCCGGTTATGAATTATGCCCTTTCTTTCAGGAACGACAGCACTTTATCTCTTCCTACTCATGCATCCCTCCATCTCCAGTAACTTCCCCAGTCCAAAGACGTATGAGGAGGTCCAGTTCTTCAACACCAACAACTACCACAAAGGAATTGACTGGTGAGGAGGCACACACACACACATAAGCAAACACACACTATCATTCTTTGTATTTTCCTTGGTCAAACCCCAAGGTGAAATAAAAGATTGTAAACAACCCTTATTTATGTGGCTGTCCCGTGTTTTGGAGACGCGTCGTCAATGATGCATTGAGCAGGTTTGAAACAGTTCAAACAGCATCTTTAAAATGATCTTTTCAGCCTGGGAATTGAAGCCAACAGACATATGGCTGTCTAGATTGACCCATAAATGGCTTACTTAACTGTCAGAGAGACAGCTGCTGCGTTCTCTGAAGTTGTCCAAAAAAGACTTGACTCTGAAAATTTGTCCTTAAACACAGCGGAAACTACATCATCAAGCTTCTCTGGGCTCATTTTCTAAACACAGACGACGGCTCAAACTTTCTGACTTTAGAAGTTGTGTGTGACTTTGGACACAAATTGGGAGAATTTAGTAAATAAGCGCTCAGGGTGACTTGCGTTGGCAGCAATGATGTCGCATGTGCATCGTAAGTGTTCTCATTCATACCTCTTCTCGCTCCTGTGTGTGTCTGTTGCCGCAGGTATATGGAGTTTTTCCCCGTGCCCTCTAATGTTAGCACAGACTTTCTGTTTGAGAAGAGCGCTAACTACTTCCCCTCGGAGGAGTCCCCGAGGCGAGGCGCTGCCCTGCTGCCCAAGGCCAAGATCATCACCCTGCTCATCAACCCTGCTGACAGGGCCTACAGCTGGTATCAGGTACACACTCAAACACACACACACAGAATATATTGGATACCAGTGGCCCCACATGTATTTTTTTTTCTTTTTTTAAACTCTCTACAGCCGCCTTCTTCATCAGATGACATCTCTGTATTGATTTGAATTGAGTTATTTTCCAATATTGTGTTTGTAGTCCCGTTCCTCTCCGAGTGTGGAGTCGATGAGGCCACTTTATCTGTGTAAATCTCAGCGGGCTAAATGTCACACAGTCCCGAAAATCTTTCACGCACGAGACATGAATCTCAACCAGGTTTTATTGTCCACGATATAAATGGCCGTGAATACATTACGTGACGTTCGAGAGACCGAGCAATTTGTACCAGCAAGGCGAGTCCTTTGAAGCTTGTCTGACTGCATCTGTTAACCTTCCCAGCATCAAAGGGCCCATGAGGACCACGCCGCCCTGCGCTTCACCTTCTATGATGTCATCAGCGCAAGACCGGGAGCACCGGCCGAGCTGCGATCCCTACAGAGCCGCTGCCTCATCCCCGGCCTCTACTCCACGCACCTAGACAGATGGCTCACGCACTACCCTGCTAACCAGGTACGCACAGGCACGCACGCAGACACGGGGCTACCAAACACATGCACAGGCAACGCTTCATACATCTTTAATGCTAAAGCCGTGTGTTGGTTTATTGAGATTCAACGTTGATTATGGAGATTAACTGAATCCATCGAAATCTGTTGCAAAAGGGGGACACATCTGAAGGAATGGTGGCCACTCCATTAGCTTCACCTCTGCGGTCTGATGTAATCCAATTCAAGACTTGATCCTGCAGGGTTCGGTTTTTGTTGTCACAGATTTGAATTATAGATTTAAGCTCTGAGGTCATAGCTCCATCCATCCGTCCGTCCATTATCTATATCGCTTATCCTCTTGAGGGTCGCAGGGGGGGGGGGGGGGGGGAAGCTGGAGCCCGTCCCAGCTGACATTGGGCGAAAGGCGGGGTCGACAGAGCATCACAGGGCTGACATACCGATTAACCCAACTCTAGCCTGCATGTCTTTGGATTGCGGGAGGAAGACAGAGCACTCGGAGGAAACCCACACAGACGTGGGGAGAAACACACAAACTCCACACAGAGAGACCCTGGCCCAATCGGGATTCAAACCAGGAACCTTCAAGTCATAGTTGATGAATGTAAAAATTACTAAAACAACAACAGCACCTTAAAATATCATCTTATGCCTGTCACTGTATTACACAATACTGATTAAAAATCACCTTAAAAACACTATTTGATGGAATTTATGTTGAGCTGAATTGCGTTAGAAAGTACAGGTGCACCTAATGAATTGGTCACTGAGTGGATATAGTTTCTTTTAATTTAGTTTTTGAATGAGAACCACATTTCCCTGCACACTGCCGGCAGGAATTACATGCCTCTTTTCTATGTTTCTGTTTTTGTGGCGCAGTGTGATTTATTTGTACTTGCTAGCTGAACAGGTTGTAATGCATTAACCCGTTAGTCAATAGCAGGCAGTGTTTCAGTATGAATATATCTGTGTGTAGGTGATGATCATAGACGGTCACCAGCTGAGAACCGACCCTGCAGCAGTGATGGACGAAGTGCAAAAGTTCCTGGGAGTCACGCCCCATTTCAACTACTCCCAGGCTCTCACGTAAGTGTCTCACACAGAATGCCCCTCTCTGTCCATCTGTCCCTCTCGACCGTTTGTCCTGTAGTGTGGTCAATTCACGGTTCAGAAGAACTAGTGTACAGATTCAAGCAGTAATAAGAACCTCAACCCAAATCTGTGTGAAGCCTGACATCTACTGGCAATATGCTCCTCTTCCAAGGTGCTGTGAATAATAAAACATAAACTGTGACATCACCTGGCACGAAAACCAATAGCAGCTCACAACAGAGCGACAGTAACATAATGAGTATAGGGATCATTTTATTTCACATCTGTGACACCTAAATGTAGGAGGCAGAAATTCTTCTGTGTAATGGCAAATTATCAAAACAAGGAAGTGTGTCAGAGATTACCGCAAGTGACTGTTTCTTAAGTCTTATTTTTTTAATGAGGAATGACTTGAAATGTTTATTTGTTCTGATTGTCACAAATCAATTCCACTCTTACATTTGGCTCACACTCTCATTTCCGGCACAGCTTCCAAACACATTGAGATTATTAACATTGTTTGTATAATTTTGTCATGTATGAGTTTATGAAAGATATTTTTAAATTATGCAACAACAAGGTGAATTTAGTTGTTTTTCTTTGCTATTACACTTGATTCTTGTCAAGAGACGCTGACTTGGGTGAAGTGTCAGTGTTCTGAGCTGCTGGTCTGGGATCAAGTCCCAACAGGTCTGTGGTTTCACTGACACATCCTGCCTGTCTGTGTCTCAGGCAGCTGTCTGACAATTAGAAAAGGTTAGTGCACTGTGCACAGTGTCAACCCAGAAGAAATAAAACCGCAAAGACACCGGTGCCAGGAACCAAATTAAATTATTAATGTGACATTTAAAAACTGAACCTATCATTTGCTGTTTTGCACAGTAAATAACAAAAGGGCAAGTGAGCCGAAGATAAACAATCGGTTTAATTGTGAACCATGTTTGAACCAACATATCCTGTTTGTACCAACATATCCTGTTTGTATACTTAAAATTCACTTTAAGTATTTAAAACTATCAAAACAACAAAATCTGAGATCAATATCTAAATGACACTATATAATAAATATAGTGTAATATTATATATGTAATATTTGTATATTATATATGTATTGATTTCTCCAAGAATAATTCATTGATCTCGATGAAAAAGTCAGACATGGGACTGATATCTGAGTTTGTACAGATTGGTGCAGATCCAAATCAAAATCCGGATCTAGTGACTTTAGATTTCCATTAGGGGACTGTTGGGGCCTGGCAGAGTATGCTACTGAGTGTCACTGCAGTTTTACAGTATATCTTTGCTGCTGCATTGTTCGGAGGGATTCCTATTATACGCATGTCAACCAAATTCTTTGGAGAGAAACATTCAACCAGTTCAACTCAGTTTCATCTCATCCTCAGTTAGGAATGCTGCATGTGACCGTAAAGTTTGGGCACAAGTGGTAAAGAGTTTATTTCTCAAGCCCCACTCATCAGAATGCAACCGGCCTGCGAGCCCTCAAATCTCCAGACAGGGACATCAGAATTTGGAGCTCAGATTGGGACAGAGAGTGCCTCTGTCTTGAATCACAAGCCTACATGCATACATATAAATTGTAAAGAGATGCATTTTGACAGAATAATAACCACGCTCTGTGTTTGTGTGTGTGTGTGTGTTTTGGGTGGAGAACGCGTTATACCAAAGCCTAATCTTTCTTTTCTCCTTCTCATTCTTCTGACATCGCGGCAGTCTGACAGATCCCCAACACTGGAGCCTATTTATTTAATCCGTCCTCTTGTCCTGTCACAGACAAACTGAAGGAGAACCACTTAACTCGTTTATTCTAACTTTTATTCACCCACTGATACGTGCAGATAAAGAACAATGTTTGGATCTTTCAGTCACTTGCACATTAACCCTCATACTCTGCAAAATGACAGTCATTATCTATTATCTTGCATTTATACAGTTATAATATTTCACAGATATTCATAATAGTTTTATAAATAAATAACTGAAATGTATTTTAGAAATCATTATAGATGGAGTTGAGAAACATGCACCCTTTAAATTCCATTATTTATACTGCACATGCTTTATGTACACTATAGTACCTATAAATGTACGTACACTTAATGATTCCAT
Organism: Platichthys flesus; assembly: GCF_949316205.1. Classification (NCBI taxonomy): domain Eukaryota; kingdom Metazoa; phylum Chordata; class Actinopteri; order Pleuronectiformes; family Pleuronectidae; genus Platichthys; species Platichthys flesus. The sequence continues at coordinate 17,536,159 of NC_084949.1, forward strand.
GCGTATTTATATTATAAGACCCTGTGGCTTTGAAAGCCTACCACCGTGTCCTTGTCTATGACAGGCTGTCTGTCACACCACATGCTGCTTGAGGACAACAGTCTTTTATTATTTACAACTTTAGAGAACCTTATTTTCTGAAATGACAATGAAGATCCCTCTCCTTAACTGGTCATGAGAGTCAGATGACCGTCATTTGTTATGAAAAATTCATGCTGTGTAGATATCATATTTGATAGTGTTCAAATGGGTTTGTGTCTATGCTTAGATAAAAATAAAATAAAAGTGGAAGTGGGTCTATAAATATATGATGGAAGTGTAGTCACACAACCGCCCTCTGCACCTGTTGGTGTTCACCAAGGAGGGGAACAAATTAACAAGGGAAAAACACAAGCGACTGGATGAATATTTATGCATCCACTGGTATAAATAACCAAATTCCTGGTATTCAAATCAGGTGAGGTAAGTTAAGAATATGAAGCCTTATTTTATATGTGTTAGTCCATTTTAAGAGCTCAGTAGCTTTCGAGTTATCCTGGTGACAGACAGACGATCGCCAATAAAAACTGAACTTCATCGGCGGAGGAGAATATGCTTGTGTGCAGCCATTGTGAGTCTGCATTGAGAGCAAGAGGGAGAGAGAGAGATGTTGCACAGCAGAGAGGGGGGTCATGGAGAGGGAGAACGACAGAGAGAGATGAATAAAGACAGCTTGAATGTCAGAGAGACACCGGCAGCAAAAGAGTAAGCGACAGGCAGTGAGTGTGTTCAATGCGTCATGACATTTATGTCTGCTTTGTGAGAGGCAGACGGCTCAATTTTTCAGGTCTAATTTCCAAAACAAGGCTCACTGCTGAATATCATGTCCGATGTGGCAGCGCTGACGTTCTTCCTCTGTCTGTCGTCTTTGCTTCTCTCCGCTCTCAGGTTTGACCCTCAGAAAGGCTTCTGGTGCCAGCTCCTGGAGGGAGGAAAGACAAAATGTTTGGGAAAGAGCAAAGGGAGGAAATACCCTCCTATGGATCCGGAGGTAAACCTATACGTTTTAATCAAAACAGATTTATGCTCAGGGATAAAAGAAAACCTGGCAACGTGACTGACAGCAGCATCGCACCGCCCCCTCCATCGCACCGGCAACATTTCCCCCCGGAGTCAGTACAGGGTTGGAATCTGTCAGCCATTCAGATCCAGGCGGAAAGTTACAAGCTAATTACGAGGACTCAGGAGTGACAGAACGCCTGTGAGAGAGAAAGGATGTGGGGGATTAGGACGGAGAAACAACAGTAGACGGGGAAAATCCGATCCATAATTCTTTGCCCTCGCTGTTGAAGAGACACCAGACCTGTAGACAACGCACTCAGTTGCTCTCCCGCAGAGACGAACGCACAGATCTACAATTTGTCCTCCTGCATGCGCTCACACGTGGCTGACGGCTGCACCTCACTGTAATTAAACCGCATTTGAGTTTCCAGCATGGGGACAGATGACGAGGGAGGAGACGGCGAGAACTCGAGGCAGGAGAGAGAAAGAGAGGGGGGATGCACACAGTAGGGAGAGAGATAATTGTTGTCATGCATCCTTCATGTCGTTTCCGTTTATAACCTTTCTTTTCATACCACTCCGTATTTAGTGGCCCTATTAAAGAGAAATAAACAAAACTAAAAATGATGACGAATAATTAATCTCTCTTTATTTCTCGTTTTCCCTCCACTCTTATGTTCTATTTTTTAACTTTCCTCCTTTCAAACCTGTCCACTCCCTACACTTCTATCCTACTTTTTTCTCCTCTGTTCATGCTTCCCTTGCCTTTCTGACCTATTTTCCTACATCCCTCCATACTTCCCTGTTTACCACCGCTTTGATTCTCTCCCTTTATTCCCTCGCTCCATCTCGCTTACCCATCCTCGCACTTCCTCCCCCCTGTCTCCCCTACTTCTCTCTGCAGGCTCGTGCATTTCTCTCCAGGTATTACAGGGAACACAACGTGGAGCTGTCAAAGCTGCTGCATCGCCTCGGACAGCCCCTTCCTTCCTGGCTAAGAGAGGAGCTGCAGAAGGTCAGCAGCATTAAACTCTATCATACTCATCTCACCGCATGCATGTAAATGGGAAAATCTGCTGAAGATGATTTTCTCAGATGGATTTGGTTGGACTGAATCATGAAAACATGGCCCCTCGAGGCCCTTAAATCAGTTCATTGTTACATTTAAGTCCCCCTCTGGTTAAAATCAAGTCTATAAAACTGTAAACACCTCCTTCTTGTGCCTTTTGCCTTTAGTAGCTGTGAAAAGGCCCTCGGGTGCAGGAGGCACTGTGAAGTTGGGGAGACAGGGAGCAGGGGCAGGGGCAGGGTCATAGCATATTTTAAATCCCAGTCATGAACTGAGTAAACAATCTAAATCAGAGGGAGTCCATCCAGTCCATTCACAGCAGGTTTTCTTCTTTCATTTTCATGGTTGTCCTGGTGAACTGAAATGAAATGACTTTCCTCCCTCTTTCTCTTTTCCCTCCCACCTGTGATTCCCACTCAATCCCCTCCCTCTCTCCACCTCTTGCTTAAGGTTAGATAACCTTCGCATCCATGAGCCGGGGTTAAAGGTCAAAGGGTCGAAGACCGGGAAGCGACCAGGAGCAGCTGACCTTCAGATGCACACTGTCTGTGGCCTTTAAGTGAACCCTGAGGTGACGGCGAGGACAGGGTGTCTTGTTTCTCCTCGTGACTGTGACGCTGCTGGAGGAGAGAGAGAGAGCAGACGTCGAGGAAGTGCTGAAACTGAACTTCTGAACGGACGGATGGATGAATAGATGGATTCATGGATGGATGGATGGACAGTTTCAGGTGACTCAGACAGCTCTAAAGGAAGCGGGACAGGGAGGAGAAACCTTATGGCAAAGAGAACTATAGGCGACAAGGAGCATAAGGCTTTGATAAGTCTCTGATGCCCACACCCTGCCCTGAACTGTGGTGAACTCCTGTGCAGACCTGCAGTGACATTGATTATTCTCTTCATTTTTGTTGTTTCATTTTATTTTAACCTTTAATTTATGATCCCAGAACAGCGCTGGTCAGCTGTGTGTGGTTCCCATAGAGATGATGTTGCACTAAGTTCTTTTCCTCCGAGACAAACAAATGCATCCTATGTGGTTTTATTTTTTAAAGGTTGTTTGGTGTCTCATTCGGAGAAATGTGCATAGACTCAGGGTGAGTGACAGGCTGTTACTTCCCATGATAGGTTCTCATAGGTTTTTTGGTTAGTTTCTGGTAGATCTGGTAACCTTGTTCACCCTTAGACTGGAAATGATTATCTAAAACCAAGTTATATTTGCCTGCTGATTATCTTCCTGTGACAAGCAAAGCAGAAGAACGCCGTGTCTATTTAGCGAAGCATGAGTGCTGCTGATTTCAGGACCGAGGAGCCGTGAGTTTGTGGGATCCACCTGACCAAACTGAGCCTAATGGATATGGCACTTAATTCCAAGACTCTTTTAAGTAGCTACTGTAACAGCTTATGTTTTGTCAGTGTCTCACCCTCCTTCTGTTTCCTTTTTTTAAAACCAGTGGCCTACATTGTTAAGCTTCAATTTGAATGCAAAAAAACTCCCTAAATGTCAAACACAGAAACCAAAATTAAAGAAATGGATATGACTGACACTGTCTTATTTTTCCATGAACACAATGTACACGCACACTAGTCGCACAATCTTTGGCCTAAATGTGTGATTGTCCTCAGAGATAATTGATAAAAATGAGATGCATGATGGTTGGCTGTTAGATATTCACATTTAAATAACCTATAGAATAATGTTGCACTCGAACAACAACCACATTCAAGATTCCTGTCTTTATGACTCTTCACCGGCAACAGCCAATGAACGGAGGCTTTACATGTCCTGGTTTTTCCTCAGTCCCATTTTTGTGAACACGATATTAAACATTTTGAGGGAATATCTTCAAATCAGGAGAAAAAGTACAGTTCAACTCCAGTGATGAACCGGTAAGATTTTGGTGGCCTGTAAAGGTAAAGGTAAAACTTGTTACTTTTGTAGATTCAAATTACTAAAACTAAATACAAACTATAAAGCAATTGTGATGTATTATTATATTTTAAGATGAAACAAGACTTGTTTTTTTTCTCAGATCTATTGGCTAGCCAGTAGAAGGCTATCGAATGCATGAGCTCCTGTGACTCTCGGGACTCATATAAAAGCAGGGGGGGGGGGGGGGGGGTCTACAACATTCAGGTGTAAACCGCCATTCACACCTCACACCTTGACTCAGAGGAACCCAACGACCCACAGAGGTCTGAAACCTGTCACTAGTCAGTCAGAATGAAGGAGCCCTTTGGATGAGAGGTGATGTCTTCAAAGCTGCTGCTGAATCAGACATTCACTGAACTCCAGAGATGTGTAAATGCAAAATGTGCAACTGGGACTGTCTTCCTGCTGACTTTCTCTGGCCAGCCCCCGAGGATCAAGTCCGCAGAGTGACTGATGGAGCGGATGCGAGAATACAGCAAGAGATCCACCACAGGACTCACCATGAGTAAGTTAGCATTTTGATGACGTTTCTAACATGCGACAGATGAAAAAAATGAAAACAGACAAAAAGAACACAATTATATCGCGATGAAAAAGTGATGCCATGCACGTAGGGGACAGAAGCAGATGTTAATGAGAGCCAGCACCCCCTCACCCGAACACTGCAGAGATGTCAGTGGTGTGGTGAACACGTCTGAGCGGAGAATCTGCTGCTGCGTTCGTCAGAGGCCCGAGAAACACAAGCAAGTCCAGCTGACCACGTTCAGGTAGTTGCAGATGTTCTTTAAATGCAACACCTGAAGGTATTTGTAGTTTACATGGTTTACACGAGTCCCTTAAATGCATCACCTGCAAACTCTTGCAAAGGGGCTGCTGAGCTGCTGCGTTCAAACCTCCTCAGCTGCTCAACACGTGTTCACCACGCAAAGGAGGAAAACAAAAGAACTTTAGTGAATTGTGTCGGAGTAGAAGCTGGACTGATGCTGTGGTGACAGAGGGAGGAACTGAACCACTAATGTGCCGACTAGCTGTGAGAGAGAAGTTACGAACCCTTTATTTTTAAATACTTTATGTTTACACCAGGAGCTCGTCCTCTTTAAGGCGTCGCCATGTTTATTACTGTAGTCCACACCTTTTGAGTTTTAATGACAAATTCAATTCATTTAAACTTTAAGGGACATTTTCTTCATTTCACTGAGCTTCTTCATTTGCTGCTACATCTTCATTGGGCTTGGGGATGCCCTTGATTCATCTGGATGCTGGTGTTTGGATGTTGGTGCCGTTTACAGTTTTTCTCAGTTGTTAACACACAAAAAGCAAAAATTCGGCACAATTTGCGCAACAAAGCATCAACCTACAACACACAAATACTCAAATCTCTAAACATTCAGGTCTGTTGAGCAATTTCACCGCATTTACACAGCCGGACAGGAGACTGAAATTTTAGATATGGTTACAACGCTATCACACTCAGATAAATAAAAACTAGGATCCTGGCTGACCATGAAACGTCAAGTGTTCAGGGTCCCATTCGAACGGAACACTGGCATGAAGGAGTTATGGCGAGAGTTTGTGCTTGTAAGTACCAACATTCAGCACTGACACATGCATGTATTGTACCTGTAATCCAGTATTGTTCCTTCTCACAGTGTGTCACTGTAGCCCACTGTGTTGACCTCTCTGTGTCCATACTGTAACTTGCATTCTCAAGCTGACTGTGTCAGCGGATCCAGGAGCATGACACAGCTAATGTGTTGTACCAGTACATCTTTATTGATGAGGTGGGATTCAACCTGGGGAAGAGGAGGCGACGGGGCAGAAACGTCATTGGCAAGCGGGCCATTTTTGAGGTCCCCGGCCACCATGGTGGGAACATCACAATGTGTGCTGCCATGACTCATCATGGGATCTTGCACCGCCATCCCCATCTAGGGGCCTATAATGCTGGGGGGGTGAGCAGGCCGGTTTACAGTACTGTTCTCTGCGTGTACCGAAATAAACCTTTTTTTGCTGCATATTTGTGTGCTGTTTTATGTTTGACTATGAAAAAAGTGGGCCTACACTGAGACATTTTACAAAAGGAGAAATGGCTCATTCTCCAGTCAGTGTCATTCATATGGTGGGTTCCATTTCGATGATTGTGTTTTCAATTTTGCACTTCAGTGTGCTGATAATGCTTGGTAGTGTGCAAGCAAATGCTTAATTGTGTGTACTCAATGAATGGTATGTGTGTGTCATTTGAAAATATGTCTGTGTGTACCAAATGAAAACACGAGTTCCATTTTGTGAACAGGTAAGAGATTTGATAGCAAAGAGTCATCTTGCAAAGGGAGTGTCAGGTTTAGCATTTTGTGTGTGAGGTTTTCAGTTGTCTGTGTGCAGTTTTGAGAATGCCGTTGTGTTGAAAAACGTGTGTTAACAATTGTGAAAAACTGGGGAAGTCGTACAATATGATTTTATTTGCACTTTTTTCCCTCTGAGATCTGTTAATTTTCTATGGGTTGAAGACAAACACAAAGGGATTAAACTCATTATAACCACCAAAAATCTTTCAACGCAAAGAAACTCAACTGTATTATCTTACAATCTACTAGACGTTACAAGAAATGGGTTGATGATGATTCTAACGCACGTCAGACGCAAAGAAAATAAAAAACTCTGTCCACGTCTGAAAACGGCTTATTATAGCCTGAAACTGCACTGTTGGCCAAGGCATGTGACCACAGGGTCGTAATTCTCACTCCAGTCCATCTTGAACCCCTCGAACACAACAGAGGAACCGCCTCAGTTAATGAAGTACACACAAGTGTTACAGATGTATATGAATAACGACACATCTCAAGCTCACAAGGTTTTTTTGCAGCGACTTTCAAAAGCAGCTGGTCGAGGAGGGAGTCTCTAAAGCAGCCGATTTGATGTGCATGAGATCCCTCTTATTCAGGTTTAATCACTAGCCTCAGATCTTTTCCCCATTGCTTTCCCCAAGAGCTGCCAGAGTTTAAGGAATGGAAACCGAAATGGGTGGAAATAAATTATCCGTATATAATGAGACCTTCTGTGCTGCACCACCTCTGGTGACATCTCATATAGGCTCATTAGTGCAGAGATCTATAGATGGAGATTCAATGTGAATAGCAAAAAAAAAAAAAAAAAAAATGTTTTCTGCAGAATGTCGTTATTAGGATTTCCACATGCTGAATAACTAAATAAAATGGAAGCACAGAGGTTGGAAAAACTAAAATAACAAAACATTCCACACAAAAATGTAATTAAACATCTTTCATTTATATTTTGTGTTTAATTGTTTACAATTAGTGTCATTTTTAATTATCAGTGATCAACTCCTTTTTTTATTGTGTCTAATAATGTTGTAAATATAAGGTCACAATGTATTTTCACACCGAATATTTGAAAGTTTTTGTTTCTGCAATAATAGCGCTCTATAAATATTCCTATAAATGTCTGTTTCTTAATGTGTGCTAATGACCACTTGGGGGTGCTCTCGTACAACGAAGATGTTGGAGCTGTAAATTCTTGGGGACCAGGAAATTGATTCATCCAACCTAAAGGCAGATAAATTATAATTTTGTTGTTGCATATTTTAACACCTGAATGCAGCATGGTGTGCCTCCTGGTCTCAATAGTTTATAAAACAGTCAGCATTTAATTATTTGTATCAACCGGACTCAATAGTTCCACATTATTGTAAAGGTATTTTGCACAAAAAATGTACATGGAGGTTAATGTTTGTGACAAACCCCTTTTACAACAGTGTGGAAGTATTGAGTCTGGTTAATATTTTTTTTTTATCAAAACAACTGTAGGAGGATAACCAGTGATGAAACATTAAGATTAAGATTAAGATTTAGATACATTTATTAGTCCCAAACACATGCACAGACATGCACAGGCACACTCATGCAGGTAGGGAAATTTAACCTCTGCTTTTAACCCACAGAGCAGTGAGCAGCGTTAAAGCAACATTGAATATCGAACAATATGATCCCAAACCTTTCACATTTATTTGCATCTGTTCACGAAAGACAAGGAAATTGAGTAACCCCCCCCAAATAAGCAACGTGAACAACAGCAGATGAACTAAACGTCATGCACGGACCATCCAGAGTCTGACAACTCCATTCTCTGTATGATATTTCTCAACAAGCTTTGAACATAAATCTTGGCATAAGGTTGATGATGCATGCGTCATTATAAGATACAAGAACAATTTAGAATAAACATGCAAATGGTGTGTTTATATATACATATATATTGTGTGTGTATATATATATATATACAAATATATGTATATATTTATATGCATTTGTCCTATGAGGAGATAAACAGTACCACAAATGCATAACAGGATCTGATTTGAAACAAACAGATAATGTATGGTAACCTTTGAACAATTTCGTTTAAAACTCATAAAAAATATCAAATCCCAGGAGAATCTACTTTAAATGCAACTTGTGTTTTTCCAAGATTTCATGCAGCTTCTCATTGTAGTAGTTGGTCCCAGTTCTCAGGAAAGTGGCTGCCTCTCCTGTTGTCACTGTGTGACATACCAGTGAGACAGTGTGCGAGTGTGTGTACGTATGTGCTGTCTGACAAGGTTGTGCTCAGTATAACAGTTTGCAGTAAAGGATAAAAGAAGTCTGTTGTTCGAACGGCTGTCAACTTCAAATGTCTGTGTGAATGACAGAGACGTGTAACCACTTTTAAACGGTATATACAGTAACAGTGTACAGCAAGAGATTGTGACTCAAGTATTTACAAAAATTTGATCAAACACACACCAGTTTTTCTACAAAATCTTATTTTATGTAGAAATGTTACAGTATTAAAACATAACAGAGTCAGTAAACACCAAAAGAGAAGGCAGTGTAGTGTTTGTTTTCAAGTGTACCAGATTGTCCTCCTTCAGTGCAGTCAAAAACCACGACAACACTTCACCATCCCACAAAGACTAAAGAACATGAAATGACAATGTCAATACAACAAATCAACACTTAGAAATACTGTTGGAGACACAAGGACAAACACTGACTGAATATAAATTAGAAATGCCTGAGTAATTACCAAGACCAGCAAACTGCCCTTCTCACAAAAAACAGGAAGTAAGATGGAGTAACTTTTCATAACCAGAGTGACTTGAAGTTTAAAGACATAATTCACTTGTGAAGTCAATATGACTATTGTGCTTGACACAAAAGCACCGAACAACATGCGTTAAGTACCTAATGAGAGTTTTTCGTGCAAGTCTGCAAATTCATGCCATGCCATTGCTTACTTTGTATGCATGCTTGTTTGTATTTGTACCTGGTCCCTTTTCATAATAATAATAACATAAATTACAACAAAATAGTAATGCAAGAAATGATTCCTAGAAACAAAAATACATCGCACATGATATTAAGTTATGGCAAATTCTTGAAATGAGGTTTGAAATCATCAAAAATACCTGCAGCCCATGAGAATATTCAAATTATTAAAATAAGTGCTAATGACGTAGATGAGGGGGAAGATCTTCCTCCTCTGAAAAACGTTTTGTCCAGCGTTGTGCTTTGCATTATTAAGTCAGGTTATAACATACATCATTGTATTATCAGGTTATAACATCCTATTAGATATCGTCCAATCAGCTGCCACCTGATCAATAGATTCCCTCTCTCTGATCGGGGGGGTCGACATGTTCCCTATTCAGCGCGTTTTCTCATCACGTCGAATCACCTTGCGTATCCAGGAGCTGAATGAAGAGACTTTGGTGTAGACCCCGGGGGACTGTTGTGTCCGGCAGGCGTGACCCCAGGACGTGACCCCGTAAACTACCCACCCCCCCCCTGGACGCTCACACACCAGTGGTCCTCCGCTATCGCCACGGCAGCTGTCCACACGCCTCTCCGCCTGGATGCTGCCGGCACAGAGCATGCGGCTCGTGAACGCCCCCTGGAAATGCTGCTGGCAGTGGCGGCGGGGAAGCACGGAGAGCGGGGCCTGCTGCAGGGTCTTGGAATATGACCGGCCTGCGAGAGATAGAGAGGTTGAAGTTAAAACTGGAAGGTTGGAAGAGAGTGTGTGTGTGTGTGTGTGTGTGTGTGTGTGTGTGTGTGTGTGTGTGTTAGATTTCTGAAAGTGCAGACTAGAAGAAGGGTTCAAGCCTAAAAACGTATTTTATTCTTCTTCTGACTTTTAGAATGAATAGTTAAGTTGGGGTTGGTTGTTTCTACAAATGGAGTGAGGCCTGCGAGCATGTTCAGGCAGCCACCTCGAGCTGCGCTGCTCCACTCATATGACCACACCCATCTGTAAGACACACCCACCTCATCCGGCGCTCGATTCAAGCAGAGAGAAATTTCTCTCCCAGATAGTTTCTGTCATTTCAAAACTGTACATTTTTCTAGCAATTTTGGTTTTAATTAGTTATTTGATATTAAAATGGGGTGACACATCATGATTGACAGCCATTACTGACTTGCAATTGATTGTATGGGTGGGACGTCGATACAGAGGCTTCACACCACAAGGCTCTGGCTCCAAATGCACAACATGGCAGCGTTGCCAGCCGGGATCATTGATTTTGGATATGTAAGTCGCAGCATTCCACATGGACGCTTTACCTTGCTTTGCCAGCGAGCAGCAGGCTGCTGTTGACTTGAGCTAAACGATCCCATTCTTACAGATGTTTAACTTCTTTCAGGTAGAAGCCGTTTAATTTAGAGCTCAAGGTTTCTGGCAGAGTTCAAAAGAGGCAGGTTTTTCTTTCATTCCAGGAAAGATGTAGAGCAGAGGTTTGTGGCACAGCTTCCCTCACTCGACTTCCAAGATGTATGGAGAAGGGGAAACGGTCTAAAGAGGTCGGAATTCCAGCATGACAGGTCGTAAAGTGGCTTAATATTCCCATTGTAATGTATTTTCATGTCTGTGAGGGGGTGTTAACTTTCAGAAGTTTATCATTAGAGGTACCACTATGAACAATCTAATGGGTCATCATTTAAATATGGTTTCACTCTGTCTCATTTCATAAAAAAATAAATGTCCCTTCATGCAGACCTGGTTGGAGCTAACTCTGTTATATTGGCCTGTGAACGGTGTAGACGGCTGTTTGCATCCTCTGACACACATGCGTTGAGTTTCACTCTGTGGCCGAAATGTCTGCAGAGGCTAAAACCGCTAACCAGCGGTGACAAGAACGTGATCCATGGTGCTTCCACTTGTGCACCTACAATTGTTTTAGTTGGACAGCACCACCAAGCTCGAGAGATCTGCTGCAGTAAGCTAAACTGTCAACATGACCACACAGCATTGATTCACTATCCGTGGTGACTTCATGGTGTAATGTTCGTGTAAATTGTGTGCGTTTGATATCAGGCTGGCATACGGCCATGTGCAAGCAGCTGTGCAAAGCAGACATTTAGTCTCAGGTTTAACAGCCAAGTGCTGCTCAACAATAACACACTGCGTAAATAGACTGTTGTCATCACGGCAATCAAAAACACACTGTCCCACTCACACAAACAGAATAGAGAGTGTGTTAAACATGGACAGATTTAAATGTGTTGTCAGTCACATGGACAAAACAATATGCTACAATCACCATAGCATTCCTAACTTTATTACAAATAGGTTGTATAACTCTTTCATTTCATCACCATACTGTTCTTCTGCATGATTTATTGTTACACTGCTTTAAAGTTTGTTTTGACAAAATATTTTTTTAATAAAAGAAGGGGAAATTGTATATCTCTTATTCTTAAGTTATGGACTTCTCGTTGTGTGCAAGTCGGTTGTTTGGTTGGTTAAAAACTGTGACTAGTCGATAGATAAATAGACAAATCAATGCTATTAATGTCAGTTTAAGTTTAAGCTTTTCCCTTTATTTTAAGATGGTAAGTATGAGGCCTCACACCATTAGACTCGGACTTTGAGTTGTGAAGCCTTTTTAAATCAATTGTCCCGTTGTATATTTATATTTGAAACAAGTACTTCTACATCCACTCAGTTTTATTTTGAAATGTCTCTGTGCATCCATGGTGGATTGAGTTCTTGTCTTTTTTTAGCCACCTTTTGTGATGAGCTGCCTCGGCCGGATTGGTTTCACATATTTCCTCTTGGGTTTCTCGTCACAAGAGTTTTATAAGTGTCTGTACTGTCTTCACTTGTCCACGTCAGTTCGACAGTTTAGTTTTCTCTATGAAGATCTTTCAGGAATCATGCCAGGAGGCTGTTGTGAGAGTGCATCAGGTTGTGTCCAAAATATTTTAATTGTCACAGTTTACCTCCAGTGTGAAATGAGGTTATAGGATATCTATAGCTTTGTGTTTTCCCCTTATCAGTAAGTGCATCCATCATGATGTGGTACTTAGAGTTTTGCTTGGCCCTACCCTATAGTAGTTCATTTTACCTTTTGTTTAATCTAGTTTGGATCTTATCTGTAAGATGTTTACTTTCGTTCTGAGTGCCAGGTATATCAACATATCCTCACCTGTGTCCCCCCAGCCGGTAATGTGACAGTTGCTGGCTTGTTTGAGCGTTCTCTCCTTCCTCATGGGCAGACAGGCGGGAAGGACATGACGGCTGAATGACACACATTCTCCGGGCAACTGGCCCACGGCCCCCGGCGACAGACGCACCAAGGCCAGGTCGTTATCGTTGCTATGGGAGTGGTAGCTCGGGTGGAGGACGATTCGATCGACGCCGTACTCCTCCTCGTATTCCTCCGGGACCAGGGAGTGGTAGTCGCCCACTCTCACTTTATACTGCTTGGTGCTGTTTCCGTATCTGCAGGGAGAAATGGAGCGTTGAGTTGAGGGAGACCATCGGAGAAAGAGGGCGTGTGTGCATGAGCGCTCCCACTGCTGCAGCATGAACAGTCAAAATTACGAGCTCATGCAGGGGTTACCTCAGCAATACTTCATCTGGAGTATGACAAGCACAAGCATGTTACACCGAGCGCACAGCCCTTAAATCTGTACCGGATGCCTGTAGTACAAGAATATGTTTCAGGCTTCAAGGTGTTTTTCTTGTTAGAAAACACCTGAGATTCTTTTGCATGGGTTACATGGGGTCACCTGTTAACCAAAGCTTACCCAAGACTTTCTGACTTTCTCTTTGCGTAATCACAAGGCTTTATCTTGTGAAACACTTTTCTAGTTTTCCGAGTGCATTCCTCCACCACTGCGTGTGTTTATGTGCGTCTATGACTCACGGGTTACCATGATGAAGTGTTTTTTCGTGAGTTCTGTTTACTGGTTGGACATATTTGGGCCTTTTGGAAATAGAGTGGGTGAGTGAGGGTAATCCAGGGACAGACGGGACCCAGGGAGAGGAGGAGAAGAGAGGAGTGAGACAAGGAGGCCTCGCCGTCGGGCCAATTCTCTTGTGTCCGGTTACAACTGGTGGAGTGTTTCCGGAAAGATCTCCTGACCCGGGAATGCCACGGCGTTCCTGGAAGAGCGGAGACGCTGCTGACCAGCCATCTACGCACCAGCCACACTTACACACGGCACGTGTTTTGGCACAAAATCACAAAGCTTATGAAGATAGACACGAAAAAAGAACAGGCTTAATCCTGTGCTTAACTTATCATCTCACAAGTGGAACAGATCGTGAATGTGACATTATTGTTGCTAAAAGCGGTTAAAAATCTGCTGGAGTTATGTTACTGCTGGAAAGGCCCCAGCTGTAAAACCACAGGGTATAAATAGGTTTAATATGTGTCCACATGTGATCACTGACCTTGGGTGCGGTTATTATTCACCCACTAACAAGTAATGGACGTTTAAGAGATCATTTTGTAACCGTTAGTATTCATTTGATGTGTGTGTGTGAGTGTGTGTCTGTGTGAGTGTGAGAGAGATTCGGAAGTCACTATCTTGTAGTATGGTTTACATGCAGCTAATCACTTTTGCTGCTAGCTGAAGCCAACATCTTGAATAAGTGCTACATGTCATTCAAAAAATGTTCGTATGTAAGTAGTAATTAGTTGGGTGTGACCATTCTTGTCTGTTTCCACTAATCAGCCATAAACTTCTGGAATGCAGAATGCCATAGTTTGTGTGCTTCCGATGTGGAGACAATGGGGAAGTCACTTTGCAGAGTAGAGGTTATTTTATAACCAGTAAAAGTGGGAACGCTTGAGGCTGGTTGAAGAACTGCTACTGGAGGGGGTTTTATGAATGATTTGGAAACATCATGATTCATAGCGATTGAGCTGCGGGGTCTGCACAGAGTTCTGCTTTTCCTACCGAACCCAAACACTGGCACTAATAGTTGGTAACATAACCAGGAGTTATGAGCCCAAAAATTGAGTCTCACAACCTTGAATATACTGCGCAAGTATCAAATGCAGATGCTCTGGTTTGTGCGAAACCCTCAATTTGTCAATGCTTCACAAATTTGCTCTGCGTTGCTTTAATTTTGTTTTAAGTCTTTCTGCTGCTTTCTCTGCTGTATGAATTAGGTGATGGATTGCAAGTTGGTGACGCCATGCGGAGGCCCCCCAGACCAGATGTAGTTGGGATGAAGTAACTCGTGCTGCTTCCCTGCCACCTGCACCACAACTAAACCACCACTGATTGCTGCTCTGCTGAGGTTCCCCGGCCTCGGATTTCCTCTGCCTTTCCGAGTCTGGCAATGACCAAGTTGTGCAGTTGAGTTATATAATAATATAATATTTTTTGCATAAGCAGGCCAGCAAATGTATGCAAAAGATACACACATCCTCTCGTCAATAAATACCTCTTGAAGCAGTGAGCCGAGGTCAGCACCCAGCAGGAGTCGATGAGAGTGGCTCCACACACCAACCTCCCATCTCCTCGAGAGCCTCGCAGACGAATCGCAGCCTGCCATGGCCAGCCACCCCTACCACACATGCACACACACACACAGATACAGACACATGCAATTAAAAAGAGCACAAAAAATGTAAACACCAAACCCACACATTTTAACAAAAGCAGAAGGCTCCTATTCAGACTAGGCAACGGGCGTATTTTATCCAGATATGATTCATGAGGTAATTTGGAGGACATTAAAGTTTAGTATATCTAGCTGAGTTAGTTTATGGGCTTGTTGAAAGAAATGTAAACCTAGAGGAACCCATCTACACACACAAACACACACACACACAAGAGAAGAGAAGCGGGAAATATTTGCGTGCATATACAGACAAATTGAATATTTCTTCACTTGTAGCTTCAGATCAGCTGTTTTCCATCTGAACCTTGTGGAGATGAAAATGGGCCGATATTCTTTACTGTATGTGTCTCTGGCGGCCTTTCTCTCTGTGCTGATATTAATCCCCCCCCCCCCCCCCCCCGTCCCCCCGTCCCCTCTGGCGTACCTCAGAGAGTTTTCTCCTCCTATGATCCGGCGCTGGCGAGTGTGCACGAGCCGCAGACCGCAAATTGAGTTGACAGGATCTGACAGAGACACAAGGGAAACCATTGGGTGTGTATATGAGAGCGTGTGTGTGTGGAAGGGTGATGATCGCTAAACCATACACTTGGACTCAGAGGCTGCTTTCATTAAATATTTAGACTGATCGAAAACGTAATAAATTCTACTACTGCATGTGGGCCTAGAATGAAAAACTATATATATAACAGATTGTGTGCGCACTGGTTTTACTTTTCACTGTATGTGCACCTGAGAAATAGTAGTAATAGCACATGTGCTGGTAACAGATAGGGCTGTATGAGTCGGTCCTGATGTGTGACAGACGGGGTGAAGCAATAACATAGCTCTCAACATTTTACCATCTGGATACACACACACACACACACTGCTTCCCTCTCAAAGTGTTGCCTCTTGACTTTTCGTTTTGTAATTAGTTTCTCATTAATTCCTCAGTGTTTATGACATATTGGAACTGTTTGCTAAACACATTTACAGTTTGCTCATCCATTCAGGGCAACATAAACACATCATGGGATAAACTCCTGACTAACTGACCGACCTTTGACCTCTTTGTAGCCGACCTGTGATTCACCGTAGTCACAGATGACCCCGGCGTCCTCACTGTGGCGACAGTTGTGCGTGCCGGGCGCCTGTTTGATGCAGTCGGCTAACGAGCGCTCCTCGCCGCCGCACTTCACATTGTCGACGTGGATGGGCCCCGTCCCTTCGCCGAAGTACGCCATGACACGGGCCTTCGCCATGCCGCTGGAGGACAGACAGACACAGGACAGGTGCACACGTTATAACCACTGTCCCACAACAGTTCTAAAACTGTTATGTTCATATTGCCGCTGAAAATAAAACAAACTTAGGAAAAGCAAGCGAGTCGGCGTGTTATTCAGTGTGCATCTAATATAAGGTATTCAAAATAAAAGCACGGGTTATCAGTCAGGCAGCATAGTTACTAGCACAAGAGCAGCAACATATAGTTTGAACACAGATATAAACAACAAATAAAAAGGGGAAAAAGTTAAATCAAGTCTATGCAGAATTTTAAAACATACTAGAAATCTTTGGCGAAAAGCCAGCACTAGAGCAATGGTGTCTGTGTTTGTTAGAAGCTTTTGATTGTGAAGACTATGACTCATGAGGTAAATCGTTTCTAAAAAAAAAAATGTAAGCACATTATGACACATAACCAAAAGAGCAACATGTTTAACTAGGTGTTATAATTAATGCTGACTCTTCAGGCTCCAGTTATCTTAGACTTACTATAGTCAGAGTACAATTGATAATTTCAGTCTGTTATTACGCTGGTAGTCGACAGCATTACATTACATTACATTACATGTCATTTAGCTGACGCTTTTGTCCAAAGCGACTTACAATTACTACACTCAACATTCATGAGGGGCCATTTAGGGGTTCAGTGTCTTGCCAAGGACACTTCGGCATGCAGATGGGAGAGAGTGGGGTTTGAACCGGCAACCTTCTTGTTGGAGAACCACCACTCTAACCACTAGGCCACACCGACAGCACTATTTATTTAATCATTCTGTTGAGTTGCTACATGTTGTATACGAATATGGACTACTCAGAGTGTTTGTGAGATTATGCAGGTATTACTCATGTTGTGGGGGAATCACAGTCACAGTACGTGGACCCACAGCCTAAACAAGTTTTAATGTGTGTGTGTGTGTGTGTGTGTGTGTGTGTGTGTGTGTGTGTGTGTGTGATGTAGATATAGGCTGTGATCATATATGAGTGATGATGTTATGTTTTGACATTCTCAGGCTGTGAGGCAAACCAGGTCAAACCCCCTGTTACAATCTGATAGCAACAGTATTCATATCACTTATCTCAGACCTGACTTTCATTAGCAAATAGCTAACACACACACACACACACACACACATGTGGGCTGTGGTTGTGTCTGTGTGCCTCTGTATGTTGTAAGTGTGATTTTAATTAAGATTGATAGATAACTGAGAGCGAGGATCTCATGTTGCGTCCCCGAGGTTTGGTGGGTGACGGGTCTCGTATCCACTTGTTATCAACAGGGAAGCTCATGTCCCTTATTGAGACATCTTGGGTTGTGTCTGTGTCTCCCTGTGCGGCGCTAAGCATGCACACATATCTCCAGGCCGTGTCGTTCTGTGGCAATACAGTTATTGTACATCAGAGCAAAAACGCAACACAATCTTTTCCCGTTAGCCACAGCTTAAGTGAGCTATCAAATCAAAACATGTTCCTTTAAGCTATGAATGATGTTTTAACATTTTT
Organism: Platichthys flesus; assembly: GCF_949316205.1. Classification (NCBI taxonomy): domain Eukaryota; kingdom Metazoa; phylum Chordata; class Actinopteri; order Pleuronectiformes; family Pleuronectidae; genus Platichthys; species Platichthys flesus. The sequence goes on from NC_084949.1 coordinate 17,553,879, forward strand.
GTTGGTGGATCAGATTCAACAATTGTGAGGGAGGAGAGGAGTAGAGAAGGCAGCCAAGATCAACAACGTTGAATATAGAGCTGCGTGTGCCTGTTGGGCAAACTTCCAACTTAAATTGACTGTAACACAGAGACACAAGTGTGCCAACATTACAGGCTCGACTTAACTTCACTCATGGTGCAGTGATGCCGACATAACTTTAATCTCAGGTGATTGAGACAAAAAACTTTGTTTCAAGATGTCATCAAAAAGGGAGAACTTTAACTGAAGTACCAGAAGATGCTGTAGGAAACAATCGTACTGTTATTCATTATTCAGAAAACACTTGTTACGGCTGTTTTGGTCCACTAGCTTTACATTGTTTACCTATTGTGTTTTTGTGTTGTTTTTCTATGCTGTGCTGTAACACTCACTGCCGGTTTCGGTGTCTATTAGTGAGAGAGTCCATATTCATGTGGGTCCTTCGTGTTTGTTTGTGTAGTTCAGGCATTAACATACTCTATTTACACAGGCATATTATGGGATCTTGTTTTCATTGTGGGAACCAAAAGCTAATCGCCATGACGTAAATCATTAAATTGTAAGGTAAAGACATGTTAAAGATAAGGTGTAGTGACCATGGTTAAGGTTGGAGTAAACCTCTGAAAATCTATTTAAGTCAATATGTGTGTGTGTGTGTGTGAGTGCATATATATATATATATATATATATATATATATATATATATATTTATTTATATTTCTCATCACCAGAGCAACCTCCAACCCTTGGAGACCTACTGTGTATGTAATGACCTTTCACCACACCCTGAGCGTGAAAGAACGATGACCCTAACACGGCTTTTCCACGCCTCCATCACGCTTCGCTTCTCTCTGTCTCTCTCACGCTTATGCTCTCCAGATGTGGCTTTCATCTGCACACAGATGTGTCACAGAAAATTGGGCGAGCACGGGATGAGTTTCCCTTGCTGAGGAGAGATGAGAGGGGGAATGAAGACAGTTTGTTACGGTACGGTTCTCCCTCGCCGTCTCGTGGCCGTTGTTATGGAAAACGGGACGGCGTCTCGGAGGAAATGATAATTGGACAGAGAGAGATTGAGATGAGGTAGTCTTGTTTCACCACGACATGTCTGTCACTGTGAATGTTGCTTTAACACAGTCGGCCTGCCCTCTAACTGGATGTTTATGTTGGCACTGCAGGAAAGGCACAGCTAAAACCCTTAATAGAAAAAGATTTGGCTGCACACCAAGACGTGCTCAAAAACTTAAGTGGATGTTTCTTCATGATTTATTAATCAAACATTGCTATTTTAAAAGATTCGAGGCAAACCGGAGCTTTTACACCGTATATTAGCCTGAAACCCAAGACGTGTGCACTGGTGTGTAAAGTGGAAACAGAGAAGGACTGTGAAGATGGAAGGATGAAAAACAGACGGAGTAAAGGGGGGAGTGTAAGACAGATGCCAAGTCGGAGACAAGGTGATTGATCTTGTGAATAGAGGTTGAAGTCTGGATCCACTTAAAAGTGAACGTATTGTATAGAGTGATCGTATTGAACTGTCACAGGCCTTTTTTCAACTCCGTCATTTCACCTCTATTTCAACATCCTGACGTGTTGAAAAGCTTATGAGAGAGGAAGGATGTGTAGCAGACTGCAACCTGAATATCAGCAGCATTCCATGACAGTGGACTGAGTATAGGTTATGACTGATGGTGGGACAATATAAAGTCATTTCAATCTTCTAAAGCCAGACTCAGACCACAGGAATTTCAGGCCGATTTAACCTCAATTGGGTTTCCCCTGAGAATCCGAGGAGAAATCTAGTCTGGAACCTCGTCTGGACCGATGCTCGGCTCAGATTATCTGTTAGTGTGAGGGGTTACAGAGCTGTTCTTTGACTGGCCGCAGAAGCATAGCCCTGATAATTACCAAACATGTTTGATATTCAGGATTTAAATTGGGGATGATTACGTCAGTAGTATGTAGTCAAGCTTATGAAAGGACGATTACAAAACACTGTGCGGTGCAAAGCTGAGTTGAGCTGAGTGAGGAAAGGCATTCCAAAAACGAGAGGCCCATACAACGTGTCGTCTAAGACCGATCACAAATGTGCAGACAAAGAGAAGAGCTGGGGAGAAGTCCCTACTGGACATAGCTGCCTTTAAAAAGGTCAACAACAATCTGCGATATGAAGTTGGATGGCTGTAGGCCAACGGAAAAAGTAAGTGGAATTATGTTTAAGCCAAATGAATGTATTGTCTCAGTGTTTTGTCTGTTACAAGATCAACTAAATACAGCATAAGTTGAAAATCAGGTTTTTAAGAACTCTGTTGTCAGCTTTAGCTGTCTAAAAATGTCGATGATAATTATTTGCAGCTCTACAATGCATCTGTCAACCGGAACAAGTCTTTCATCTGGTAAATTCCTGCTCATTATACCCGGGAGTGCTAGTCTGTCAAAGAGGCCACTTCCACACAAATACCTGTAGCCCAACTGTCGGCACACGACCTCCGCATCACGATCAGTCCATCCATCGTCACAGACAGTCCCCCATTGACTAGACAGGTAGAGCTCCACCCGGCCTTCTCTCGGGCTCTCCCCTCCCACAAGCCTCACCGGGACATCTGAAGAACACACACACACACACATAAAGAAGATATCAGTTTCAAGGAGTCTAGGAATCTCGCAGCCCTAGGCAATTTACACATTCTCCAACAAACCTGCTCCTCCAGGCCAACCTGTCTAATGAATGGGTCATATGCAATGAGATTTGCATGTTTTGATGCATGTATACGTCCTTGCAGGCTCCTGTGTGTTTTCACTGGCCCAGCTTTTAACAAACTCCTGTTCTTGGTCTTTCTCTCTTACTCTCTAATGGCGTTCAGCTCCCACTGTTAATCAAATCAGTCTGAGCTTTAGGTTTAGGTCCATCATCATTTGATGCCCAGGCATTTAAAGACACACACACACACACACACACACACACACACACACACACACACACACACACACACACACACACACACACACACACACACACACACACACACACACACACACACACACACACTAATCTTGTTTAAGTGGATCCTAATGTCTTTTCCATGTGCGAACAGTCTCTGTATCAGTTTACACTCTTGCCAAGTAGCAGGTCAATCAGTATTTATTTGCCTTTGAATCAGCTTTCTTCAGCAGCTAAAAACACAGAAAGGTCTTGAGAGTTAAAACATTTAACTCTCAAGAGATTTTATTTGCCTCTGCCTATGTTTTTGTTGTTTTTTTGTTTGTTTGTGCGCAAGATTACACAACAACTGAACAGATTTCCATAAAACTTGATGGAAGGATGGGACATGTACCAAGAAAGAACAGATGAAAGTGATCCGTATCAGGGGGCGGATCCAGGTTTATACAGGTTTCGAAATTATACAGGTTTCGACACAATTTTTTTTTTCTCTAAGAATAATTGATGGATCTTGATTGAAAAAGGGCAGTGATATCAATGAATGTGTTTAATGTGGTGCAAATCCAAACAAACATCTGGATCTAGCATTATAATTGTGGTTTCATAAGGGGACTGTTGGTGGAGGTATGTGCTCGCCTGAGTGCCGTTCCAGTTACTCACTGGTAACTCGTTATTGCTGGTTATGCGCAACATTTCACAATTATTTTGAAAGCCGGATTCCTCAATTAAATCTGTGGTATTCGGTGAATCCCGGAGTCACTCTCTAACGCATTTTCTCTGATGACATAAGGATTGTCAGAGGAGAGGATTAAGGTAAGTGGACTTAATTGTGGGTATGTTTTGTTCCTTGTTGAGGAACACACATCTTTGTCCCCTCACTTAGAAACACAAGCACAATTTTCCGCTCTGTCAACACACACACACACACACACACACACACATACACATACACACACGCATACTGCTAGGACACAAGCCTAGTTTAATGTTCTCTGCAAACACAATGAAACAGTGTGAGAAAGATAGTTCAAAGCAAAGCCAGGGCTTAACTGCTTTTTCTCCTTTTCCAAAAACAACACAATCTGCCTGTGGCATGTTATGGGGGATTTACACTACCATAACCCTCAAACACAAATACACACACGCACAAATGCTTTGTTGTAATGACATAATTCTTTGGTGGGTATTTGTGGGGCGGCTTCTGCCAAACAATATAATCTCCCCAAACCAAACAAATGAAACAGCTTTTTCAAACTGAAGTCTGTGCCCAAAACAGTCACGTATATTCAACGTACATTACTTAGGAAATGAGAACCTGACGCCGCAAAACTCCTATTTTCTAAATGAGAGCAGTCGGCGAGAAGTGAAGGGAAATCTAAGCTGAACTGGTACCGTCCAGCTCTGTCCGCACACGTCTTTATTAGCGTGTGGAGGCTATTATACTTAAGCTTGATTAATGGCGCTAGAATTTAACACTTCCTGTCTATTTCAGCAAGCAGTCACACCACTGACCCCCAGTCTCGTCCTATAAAAGTGCAGTTTTAAAGTAACACCAGTCATGGGTTATGTGATGGTGTGCCAACAGGCCAGCCCACTGGTGTGTGGTATTCATGAGCGATGACTACGAGTGGTGTGAGGGAGGTTTTGCTCAGTTACCCGGGTCCATATAGTCATGATGACTTTAAAATTCTCCACATTATTAAGGCAGGAGAATCTAAAAGACAGCTGCGTCTGTTGGAGTTAGCTTGAATTTCGTTATCCTCTTTTATCGTCCTCTTGGAGAAGCCTCTTCCAAGTTGTAAATAAAAGAGATTTCAGATCAGCTCATAATACAATTAACTGGTTTTATGAAGTGAAGGGACTTCATCGTGTGATTACTTGTTCCTCACATGCCTTTGTGCTCCAAATACCAGGTTGGGCTTCTTCTCAGTCACTGACATTTAATTCAAATAATGTTACTATGACTGATAATAATATTATCATTGTACTACTACTACTACAAATACTACTATAAATTGAATATATACATATATACCATTGATATCAAATTCTAATTACGTTCAATACAAAAAGAAAAAGTCACATATTGCATATTACAGTGGAGGGGCCCAGATGGTGAAACCTCTTAGTTTTTACTCTTCACCTTCAGGTCTAAGAGGAAGGGGATGCCAGGTGGAACTCTGCTAATGTGGCTTTAAAAGGTCATTAGTGGTCTGAAATTGGTCCCATATGTGCTATGGAAGTGATTAAAAATCTACATCAAAGTCTGCTCTGCCCTCTGACGTGTGGTGTAACCGGTGTTAAGATGTTTAAGTTGTCGAAGGTTAAAATAACACTATTAATCCTGAAGGAAATTCTTGTGCCACCTTGCTCCAAGATAACAGTGGAGAAAAATATATAGTAGAATAGAATAAAGTGGAAAGAAAATAAAGTCTTTAATTTAAGTGATGATAAAAACAAAAGTGTAAGTGAATTGTAAATTAAAGAAAATGTGTAAAAGTGTTGACCGAGTAATGAAAAAACAATTCCTATTAGTAGATATCAAAAGAGATAAGAATTGATAAGCAAAGTTATATTAAACAGAGAAACTAATACTTAACTAAGGGGCAGTAGGTAAAAATGAAATAATAAAGGAGTAGGCAATATGGGATATTGCATATGATATTTAAACTGAAAAATTGCACATTATTCAAATATATTGAAATAAAGTAGTGCACATGATACTGCATATTGAATATGTGCCATGACTGACTCCAACTAAAAAACACCAACACTATTTAAAAAGGGTAAATATCTGTGCTACAACTAATTTCCATAAACTTTGGCCAAAGAGATTTAGTCCAGATTGTCCACACATGTATGTTAACTTAGAAACCTTCCTACAGTTAAAAATGTATCTAATCAAATAGAGAACCAGTATTTTAAAAGCTGCATAGGGTCATCATCACCCGTCCTCAGATCCAATGTTATCTTTTATCTTTAAGTGCGTCTTATAGTAAGATAAGATTCTGTCTTACTCGTAGGAAGACTCTCTCCATTGCGCTCAGGGCTGCAGGCGATATTAACATCTTCATGGTGTGTGCAGTCATGACGGAGCCACTCCCTCTTGTTGCACAGTAACAGACTGGGTTCTTTCCCTGTGCAGCTCACATCATCCAAAAGAATTGGACCTGACCCAACCCCAAAGCGTGGGACTGGGGTGATGTCTAGTCCTTCAGAGGGCAGCGTCTCGCCTAACCTGCATGGGGAGAGAGGCGCACCCACACGTTCAATCACAAATGCTAAGAAATGTGTCCCGAATGTGCGCTGGTCTGGTGCTTTGCGTTACCTGTAACCAAGTTGTCGACAGACTACGTGTGTGTTTGAGTCTGCCCAGCCGTCATCGCACACTGTCCCCCACTGACCACCGTAGAAGACTTCTAAACGTCCCTCGTGGCTCCCTGTACCCCCGACCAGCCTAACGCTACCATCTGGAGATCAAGACAGACAGACAGATATTATCTTATTCCAAAACAAGTTTTCCCACCAGAAGGTTTTTTTCACCCCTATCCATTCCTTCAATGGTTGGTTTGTTTCCATCAGAGCTACGAAACTTGGCAGAAGGATGGGACATAGACATGGACGAAGAAAGAATCCAGATGCAAGAGGTTCTTTTCATTTTCATTTTCTTCAACATTGAGCATTAGAACGTTATCCTCGATTGTCTAGGGAACAATGCATGGATCTCGCTGAACATTTGGTGCAGCTTGATGGAATGTAAGGGGACTGTTCGGCCTTGGCTACTGAGTCTAGTTTTGACTGATTTGCAATAAGTCTGGAAAAAAAACATTACAAATTCTCTAATTCCTTGTGGCAGTCACAATAACAAAAAACTCCAGGGGGATTCTGAGAAGCCAGTTCTGTAGCAAGGGTTCACTACTTAAGACTGCCTTTACACATCAGGCCCTGTGACTCCTGTGTGTGCTGAAGTTACACAAAACCTGTCCCACGTTGGGAGCTCAGGCTGAGCAACGGTGAGCCCCATATTTCCAGGCCTGGTCTCCTCGGTATGATGTGATATTCTAAAAGCTGCCCTCCAGCGCCTCACTGGCTCCAGGATTAAACTATTGTTGGGGAAGGTGCCGTTTTCATCCACCTTTATTTTTATCTCTTGAAAGCACTTTTCCATACCCCTCACATACTACATATATAACTACACATACATTTGTAACACATTCCTTTTAGGCTTTCCAGTGAGCCAACATGAAAAAATTGGCAATTCCAGCACCAGATAAACTAAATGGTACTATTGTTATTATATCAGCTAAACCTGTGTTGGTGAATATGCATTGTTAATGCTGAGACATGTTGGCCTACCTGTAAGAGGGTTGCAGGATACTCCTGCATCCTCAGCATGCAGACAGTTGTGTTCCCCCCAAGCGCTTTTTGGACACTGCTCCAGCGAGAGCTCATTGCCTGTGCAACGCACCTCGTCCAGCCACACACGGCCGGAGCCCTTCCCAAAATGTGCCTGGCCCCATGCCCTCGCTGCACCACTGCAAAGAAAAAGAGGAGACGAAGACTTATCTTTCCTGTTATGAAACAGATGACTGTCTCTTGGGTACAGAATGCAGTGTGAATTTGTTTAATTTTTAAACTGAATGCACTAAACCTACAGTCAGATCTACCATTGAGAAATTGCTCACACTGACCATCTGTGCTTATGCAAACATTGCAACTCCAACATCACGCTGGCACACAACAAAAATGCCTGCATGAACACTTGTTCCTTAATATTCATATCTCTGTGGTGCTAGGATCAGAGCAGGAACAATACGCCTGATTCACTGTGTGACCTCCAGATGGTCTTTACTGCTCGCTCCTCTCTCTCTGTGTCTGAATGGAAAGAATACTTGTCATACTTTTGGAGAAAGAGAGAAAAGAGAGACAGACAGCTGAACACCCACAGTGACGCATCTCAGCGTCCTACTCTGTCGTTCTCTTCTGCTTTTCGCTCACTTGCTCATACTCACAAATACATTTCCGTTATGCTAAATATTAGTAGGAATTATTATGGACACAATCATTCATATCAGGGTGTGCCTGCGTGTTCCCCTTCACCTCAGTCCCAGCTGTCGACACACCACCTCAGCATCACTGTCGTCCCATTGGTCGTCACATATGGAGCCCCACTGCCCTGCGTGGAAGACCTCAACCGTGCCCTCCGACCCCGATCGACCTCCCAGCAACCTTATAGGGAGCGTCACCTCTGGTGAAACACAAACCAGTAACAATACATACAAGTACTAGTTATCTAATTAAACAATCTATGCAGGCTTTTAAAAAAGAAACTGGTATGGGTTGTAGAATTGCACAGTTTAAACAGTCATTCGATTTCAGTAGATTCATGCAAATATTTATCCACCCCCTACGGACAATATTTCTCAAACACGTGGCCCTCTATACCTTGCTGTTGGGTGCAGGTAACCGCTGCAGCCATGGAGCACTCTCCTCCATTCCAGGTGGTCTTAGGACACTGAAGCAGGTCTGGCTCCGCCCCCTCACAATGGACCGCCCTCCAGTGGAGTTTGGACGTGTTCGGACGAAACAGGGCAACTTCACGTCCACGACCTGAGATCCTGCCACGGCATCATTAAGCAAACAAGTGACTCATTTGAACTATTTTCTTGACATCTCACAGCAAGACCAGTCTCATCTGATAAGAACTGGTAAGATCCTTAATAGCTGTTCTTAATTACTGTTGCTCTGCACTTTTAATATCATCAAAGGTAAATCCTCGACACGAGGTGGAGCAGCTAATTTCAGAGCAAAGATATTGGCCTGGTCACAGAAACCTTGAGGCATCTGTGTTTTCATGATCTGCCTTTCCAGGGTCAATATGGTCAGTGGTTCTACAACGCAACAGATTCCAATAACCAGCCACGTGAAAGTCATCACCAGCGATTCCAGCTGACATATGGCTGACATTTGCCCTCTCTCCTTCCCACTGTGGCGTTTCATTGACTCCTGTGTGAATATGCACAAACAGGCGTGCGTTCATGTCAGTGTGCGTGCCAGCACTGGTGCTAGTGTCAACATGTGTAAGTGCACAGACGGTCTCTGTTCTCGTGGGAAATCGCAACACTCTCTGAAACGCACACCCCATACACACTTTGAGAAGCAGCAAATCAGTTGTGGCTGTGGCATGACAGAATCTCATGACCACAGTTACTTGTGTGTGTGTGTGTGTGTGTGTGAGAGAGAAAGAGAGAGAGGGAGAGAAAGAGGGGCAGACAGGAAGAGAGAGCTGGTAAGGAGGTAAATAGCTGAACACCAAAGATATTTAAATACCTCTGGGGAATGGGGGGTTGGAATGCAAGGGTCACTCATGGGAACTACAAAGACAGTGAGGAGAAGGGCATGAATGAATGAATGAATGTGTGCATCAGTTGCGTTGTGAAACTTCCTCACATTCCCTGACAAATTTCCGTTTCATTCTCGCCATCTGCCTGAGGCAGCTCCACGTTGACAATCCATACGCTGGATGTGGATCGTACTTGCACCTGCGTCTGAATACATATGTGATAGAGAGCGGCAACTTGTGTATGTTAGGGCACATGTGTGTGTGTGTGCATGTGTGCTCTCTCACCCCTTGCCCAGCTGTCTGCAGACGACTGCAGCGTCTTTGTCCCCCCAGTCATCGGCGCAGACCGACCCCCACACTCCCCCCAGATAGACTTCCACCCTGCCATCGAGCTTGGTGCGGCCTCCTTGCAGACGCACTGAGCCTACAGGGTGGAGAAAGGGTTAGGGGGTTAAGATAACAAAAGTGCAACACGCAAGTGATTCTATCATTGATTCTATTACTTTGATTACCTCCACCAAAGAGGTTATGTTTTGACCCCTGTCCTTTTGTTTGTTGATTTGTTTTTGTTGCTTTGACCGTAAGCAGGAAAGCATAAAAACAACTGGATAGATAACCACAGAACTTGTTGGGGCTATGTGCTATGGGTCGGGTTGAACCCATGACATTTTTTCGTGCTGATCCAGATCATAGGGCAGATAAGACGTTTTTTCAACATTTTCACTTTTTTCCCAGAGAGTAATTCATGAATCTTGACGGATGAAGACAGGCACATTCAGGGAATGATATCTATGTGCATGTGTAATTTGGTGCTGTTTGGTTGGATATAAGGGGACTGTTCCCTTCGTGGTCTTACAGTGTGTCCTCTACTGAGAGACATTCTAGTTGGTTTTTACCAAACAAAGATAATTAGGCTGACGTTTTTATAAGAAAGATGTGATAACAGACACTTGGTGACCCACGAATGCTTGTGTTTGATTATTGCCGGGATAAACTGATGGATTTCTGTGTATGTCAATGTCAATTTTATTCATACAGTATACATTTAAAACAACTTGGCGGTCCAAAGTAAAAAGAGTAAAAACGGGCAAGAAGAAGACAGCAAAATACACTACATCAGAATACCACTACTAGAAATAAAATAAAAAAAAAACAATAGAAAAGGAGAGAACATGTTTTCATATTGGCAACACAAGACTGGACATTTGACAGATACATATGATGTTGTTTAAAAATATTTGAATGTCAAAGTATAAATGGTAAATGGTTTTGTATTTATATGATGCTTTTCTAGTATAGATTTTAATAAGCCTGCACACCCTGGTGATCACTTCATTGTAAACAGACCACATGCAGTCTAGTTCATAATATTTTCTGATGATGGCTCCTTGTTAAACACAACATTCCCTGTGTGCTACGCGGGCCTGGTTGTTTACCTTGTTTACAGTCGCAGTAACCCCAGTCCACTCTGCCTTTTTGGTTCCGGAAAAAGCACCAGGGTCGGATCCTGCCGTCCGGGTTACGGCAGTGGTTGTGCTCTCCGATCGCTTTACCCGGGTAGCGCTCCCTGAAGCCGGCCACTTCGGTCCAGTTCATGCACCGGCTGCCGGACTCGGTGACGTCTATCGCCCCACGGTAGAAGCCGTCCTTCCCGCGGCTCCGCACGCAGTTGGTGAAAGGCAGGATGAATGAAGGCACGCTGCTGGAGCCGCAGATCGCGGCCAGAAGCGCGACTCTCACAGCGAGAGCCGGGACCGTCAGATTCATGGTGACAGCAGGAGATTCATCCGATCCTCTCATCCGCTGCGGAGACCAGGCAGCGGCATCGCCCCCACAACCGTTGGGACGAATAGTGAGGATAAACCGAGGCGGATCGATGAGAGTCAGCGTGGAGCTTCACCAGACCACAACACACCAACACCACCCCCCCCGCCCCATACGGCGCTTAGTACCCTTTTATTGTTCAGTGCCAACAGAGTAAAAGTATATGGTGAATTCAGAGAGGACCAGAACCCACCATGAGGTTTAATTATTTGATAAATAGTCATGTGTATGATTCATGTACAGAAACTTTGAGAATTAGCCAACATGCTTATTTTTCGAGGTATAATCTAAACTGATTCAATCTGATCTAATATAATATAATCTGGTCACGTTCGTCTATGGATTCATTCAAAAATGTTTATTGCTCTTATTATTATGGGTGACCACTTCAACGGAGTCCTGCCTTTTGAGCCACATCAGAGAATACGAGGATTTTCTCACGAGTCTTATTATCGCGTTTTATTTTTAGCTGATGATATCAGCTAAAGTCAGTTTTATTTTTACTGTTCTTTATAATAGTCAGTTTTATTTTTACTGTTTTTAATAAAGGTCAGTTTAATTTGTATGCTGATGGTTTTATTACAGACTTTCATTTTGTTATTATTATAAAAAATGTTTAAAAATGTGCTTATTATGGTTATTGTTATTATTTTTAGTTTTATTTACAGCCCTACTAGTGTCTACAATAAGTGCCGACAATAGTGGTCTCTGATTGGACGAGGCATGAGTAAACGTCCAACTCAAGCGCCCTTCTTGGTGACATCATGACGCAGCGTCCCTAAAAACACAATCCTGTTTGTTTTTGAAAACAGCGTACACCGAAACTCGCCGAGGTGGGCGGTGACGGACAACACGCTCCAATAAGGCTGCTAAATGGTCACATATGAAAATATAATACATGTAACAGATCATATGTGTAAATATCATACATGTAACAGATCACATATGTAAATATCATACATGTAACAGATCACAGGTGTAAATATCATACATGTAACAGATCACAGGTGTAAATATCATACATCTAACAGATCGCAGGTGTAAACATCATCCATGTAACAGATCACAAGTGTAAATATCATACATGTAACAGATCGCAGGTGTAAATATCATACATGTAACAGATCACATATTTAAATATCACACAGATGTAGTACATATCATACATGTAACAGATCACCTATGTACATACATGTAACAGATCACATGTGTAAATAGCATAAATGTTAAAGATCACATCTTTACATATTATACATTATTATACACTAACTTAATAGCCAACTTCATTAACAGAAGGGACGTACATCCATACCGACCGCCCCGGTGTGGTAAACGAGTGCACCCATTTAGTTTTTGAGCGGCTACTGCTAACATAGATGCTACATCTTAGCCGCTTGTTGTTTAGCTAGTCCGACTGAACGTGTATCGAAGGTTTTTGTAATATCTCTCGACCAGGGCTTTAAACTAATCACAGATTTATAAGGGGGCGACATGAATAGTCGACTGCAGGAGATTCGCCTGCGACAGAAAGTTAGGCGGCAGCTTTTAGCTCAACAGGCAAGTACACAGTGGTGATGTTGTTAGCATGCAAGCTAATCTCACAAATCAAGCAAGAGTTAGTGATGAGTGGGGAACGCATCTTCCGACCCAGCGGTTGAAAGGACAGAGAGGTTGGACAATGATGGAGAGAAACTGAGCTGATGGAGCTGATTGGATCATGCTCAGCCTCGTACACGCAAATCACTTCAGTGTAAATGCAAATGAATGAGTTGCCCATGCTGACGCTATTGTGAACCCATTTGAAAGTTGAAGTGTAATCAAAGGATGTGCATAAAAGAGAAATACTCGTAATGAAACGCATCTGCTGTGTAAGGTGGAATAAATGGTCAGGGCTGGCTCATGCTTCAGATAAGTGAAGAGAGAATATACCAGAGGTTGATGGACTAACGACTGTGTGTGTGTGTGTGTGTGTGTGTGTGTGTGTGTGTGTGTGTGTGTGTGTGTGTGTGTGTGTGTGTGTGTGTGTGTGTGTGTGTGTGTGTGTGTGTGTGTGTGTGTGTGTGTGTGTGTGTGTGTGTGTGTGTGTGTGTGTCCACAGCTAGGAGCTGAGAGTGCTGACAGCATCGGAGCTGTCCTCAACAGTAAAGACGAACTCAAGGAGATAGAGGAGACGAGAGAAACATGCAGGTGAGAGGTGGTTTAGTCCCACAGCCAGCAGAGGGGAAAGTACTATTAAGGTACAACAATAAAAGCAAACCAGTGGCTGATTGTAATATGCTGAGCGTGTGTATGACCCTTCGGACGTTTCTACATTGCACAGCCCCCTCCCCCTTTACTCCCAATCAGATGTAGAAAATGTTATCATGGTGTTTGTATTTGTGCAGGGCTTCATTTGACAGTTCAGCGCCGCCCTCTAAGAGGAAAGTGGAGGGAGAGGACACAGAGGAAGATGTGGAAGAACAGAAGGTGAGTGTATTCATGTGCTGCTTTTAAAATTCTTAAAAATGTTGGTGCAACATGCCTCGGCCCTGTTACATGTCAGGGTAGGTAAACCTGATGTAAACTGCCCTTTCCTGATCCCAGTTTCCAGTGATATACAGCTTGTGTAAGTGCGTGTGGGGGAGTGTTTTAAAACATGTAACATGCAAATAAAAAACTGCATGTTCTCAGGCAGGTTTTTCCAGAGCCTCTGGGCACTAAAAGCTATAAAAAAAATGTTTCTGCTTGAAAGTAAAGATTCCCCTTGCCTAAGAAAATGAAGGGCCTATCCCATTTCCCTCCTCCTCCCTACCCCTCAGCCCTGCACCTCTGTTTTTTGTGCATTCGCGTGTCAGCGCAGTGAGTCCCCATCCTGGAGGGGAAGGTTCAAGTGGAGATTTTTCAGACTCGCGTTTCAAACCGAGGGCCATGAGATTGTCCCGAATGCCTTGTGAATCATTGTCACGATGCGAGAGAGTCCCACATATATAGAATCTTCTCCATTTAAAAATGATTTAATACGATAATAATTCTATCTTAGTTAAATATCGGTTCAATGTATTATGGTCATCTGTTCGGCAACAACCTTAAGAACCTTTTTTTTATAATCCTGTCCTCTTTAGAGACAGTGTTTGGTTTGTCCATTTGGGCTTCATTGTGATTTCATTCATGTTTTAATTTCTTAACTTTCAAATTATTTTTAATTGCAATCATTGTGCTCCTCACATGCAGATAAAGGATATGTTTGTTTTTGTGTTTGTGTGTATGTTTTAGGAGGAAGTGGAAGTGCAGCAACTGGATGAAGGCAACCCATACGAGGAGGTGTACAAGGACTCCAGTACTTTCCTTAAGGTATATTGCTGTTTTTGGTTTTACACACACAACGTGTATTTTCTACTTTACATAGTTTATATGTTACCAGTTCTTAGCCAAGACCAGTTAAATGTAGTAGCCATCTATAATATAGCAATGAGCAATATAGATTGCTTATATGACTATAATGGAACTGATTAGAGCTCATACCCTTAAAGTCTATCAAGCTGCACCAAATTCACACACTCAGATAAATCATCCCCTCAATGTGCCAGATCGAGATCTAGGAATATGTGAAGTGTGTAGGATTGCAGATGGAAGAGGATTCTTATAAATCTCACTGGTAGGTAGTTTACCTCAGCTCAGAGTTGTTCAGCCTGCCTTCTCAGGACACTGAAGAAGCTGTCTGAAACAGAAGCTCAACGAAAGGAGACCCTGTCTGACCTGACTGGCCGGCTCATTTAGCTTACTGATACTTTTCAGACCTATTTCCATTTGAGGTGGGAACCTTTTCACCCAATGGACTCAGTGTCTACAGTTTTTCCAAGTTCTAAAGAACGCATCACAATAAGAAATTCAACCAAGCCATGGTACAATAATAATAGTAACAATCAAAATGATCATTATTATTATTATTATGTAATTTAGGGCTGGGCGATAAACATACAGATTTAAGATGCGTCGATAGAACTCATCCGGTCCATGTTTTGACACGAAAGGCAATGATAATGAGAAGAGCGAAGCACCGAACCAATGCAGGGACAGAATATAATCGACTCATGTTTTCTGCTACGTTCATTGGTACAGCGGGTTTCGACTGTTAAATAATAACAACGCCGCTGCTTTAGGACAGATGCTAATTAAAGGTCCAGTCATGTTGTGTCAGAGTCTCTGCGGGAGTCTGCTTCCTCCTCACTCCCCCTCTGACCTGCGCTCACTTTACACTTTAACACACACACACATACAGTCCCACAGATAATGACACAGCGCGGATATTAAACATAAATGTTACAGACGAAGCTACGCCCTGTTTAACCAGCAA
The DNA here is from genome assembly GCF_949316205.1 of Platichthys flesus. NCBI lineage: Eukaryota > Metazoa > Chordata > Actinopteri > Pleuronectiformes > Pleuronectidae > Platichthys > Platichthys flesus. The sequence goes on from NC_084949.1 coordinate 17,569,341, forward strand.
CATAAATATGAATTCAGCAGTTATTATACAGAAGATATACAGATACTTCAGACACTCCTGTTTCAAGTAATGGAGACAATTTGTATTGAACTGATGTTAAGTTTGACGCATGTTCCCATGACCATGTGACATCAGTCAGTGCAGCTGGTTAGTAATACCGCCTGTAACTACAGGTGAGAACCAGTTTAAGAGGACAAAGAGCAAAGTGTTTGAGTGTAATTATTTATAGGCTTACTGAACGCTTCAGCTTTAAAGTTCACAAAAAAAACTCATGCTCTATTGTAGTTGAAGTAAAACATGTAAAAATGAATGGAGTGTTACAAAATCAGCGCTATTTATTTGTTTTTATTAATTGAAGGAGGATTCCCGAGGTTGGTGTGACATCGAGATTTTGTCAGAATTAATTCCTCATAAGAATTTGAATTTTTGTTTTGAGACTGGAAAAGTATTGAAAGTGCAAAATTTCTAACTTATGTCTCAATGCAAATATATTTTCTTGAGCACCCTACTAATCTTGTTAATCCTCATTCATTTGTTCATTCTCAGGGAACTCAGAGTTTAAACCCTCACAATGACTACTGTCAGCACTTTGTGGACACAGGTCACAGGCCACAAAACTTCATCAGAGATGTCGGTGAGTATTTTCACATGAGTGTTAATTAGCAGTCAACCTTTTGGGGTTTTCATTTAAGTGAGCAGTGAGACTTATGATCTATACTTTGATTACAGTTTTCTTTTTATGTTCATAAGTAATCGGACACTGAGCTCTGCTGCTGCGTCTGTTTTTTTTATCAGCCTTTTGAGCCCTGCACAGTGTTATCATGATGTCAATTCTCTTATAATGGCTTTCTATCACTTGTGTTAATGCACATGTGCAAGCTCATATGTGGTTCTGACCTCTATGTCCTATCTGCTTAAGGCTTGGCTGATCGATTTGAAGAATACCCTAAGCTTCGAGAGTTGATCAGACTCAAGGATGAGCTCATCTCCACCACTAACACCCCTCCTATGTATGTATAATGGTTGTGTGAATGGAAGACCACATATCTTTCAATAAGAAAACAGCTGGTATCCACTGTTTAAAAGATCCAAAAAACATATTAAAGTTGTGTGTGTATCTGTTTGTTCAGGTACCTCCAGGCTGACCCAGAGCACTTTGACCTGCAGGACTTACAGTGCAAGTTCGATGTTATTCTGCTTGAACCTCCCTTAGAGGAATACTACAGAGAATCAGGCATCAGCAATACTGAACGTTGCTGGAACTGGGATGATGTATGTATTAGGTGTTTAGCATTCAGCAGTTTATGTTGATACAGTATGTGAATAGGTCCAGAGCACTGCAATGACTGGCTCATTATCTACTCATCACTATAAGGATGGAGGGTTGGGTGACATGTTTGAGTCCACAAAATGCTTTTGGAGTCTCAGGGATAAACAGTGTTGCGGCCAAATCCAAAACAATTGTAGTTAATGGTGACCGACTCTTCAAACATAAAAAAACTTTTAACAAACAGTAAATGCCTTCATTCTGCTCCTGTGGTGTTATCCAAGTGTCAGTAAGCCCCGACATTCAAATTGGACTCGAAACAACGTCATTTACATCACGTGTTAAGCCTAATGTCCTCTGTAATCTGCGCACTGGAGGATACCAGAGGACAATTAGGCTCAAAACGTAGGGTAAATGAAGCCGTTTCGAGTCAAACCTCCGAAACTCCAAAAGTGGCTTGTGGTCTCAAACACTTCCTTCTCCATCGCCAAAGTAGTGAGTAGATAGTGAGTGAATTTTTGTTTTTGGGTGAACTGTCCCTTTTCATATTTACAAAGAGAAGTTAAGTAAAGTTAGTAACAATGACAAATACAGCGAGGAGTGGAAGTCAGTGTCAGAAACATATTGAAATAAAGAGGAAGTTCAAATGAATGAATCTTGGTTTGTAGTGAGGACTGGCACTCGGGTATCTGGTAGAGCGATGTTGGTTAACTCCAAGTAGAGTTCGGTACCCAAACCTTCTTGGCCTCAAGAGAACACCATATTGATCCCAAGGAGGAGAATTTTAAGTGTTTTGAATATGATAAACGGAAAACTCAACTCTCCTAACTGGGGTTGCATCCACCATGACCCTGCCAATGTACCGACAGTAATCAAACCAAGCAGCTTAAGCACTCAGCCCAAGGGAAATGAAGAAATAAGTGAAAGGTACATTCATTCTGTATGGTTTATGCTTTTGGCATCACTTTCACCCACTACCCTCTCTCCTGCTGTTGTAGATCATGAAACTTGAAATTGAGGAGATATCGGCTCTGCGCTCTTTCGTGTTTCTGTGGTGCGGCTCTGGTGAAGGATTGGACTTGGGCAGAATGGTAATCCTATCGCTCACATTAAAGTTAAAAGCACACATTCAGTTATAGGAAACTTTTTCGTCATATTCTGTACCGCTGTCATTATGTTTCACAATTGTAAGTGTGCGTGTCATTTTTACAACTTGTTAACAAGAACGGCATTCTGTGAGTCCTTCAGAAACTCACCTGTTCAGGGTGCTGTGGATAAAGGAAAGCTCTCATACCAACAGTACTATGTTCTTGATAAATGGTATTATGACGTTTGTCCTCTTTGAGCTTGTCATTAACAAAATTTCAAAGTCTGGGTGTTAAAAATAACAGGAGTTGGTGTATGTTTGTTTTTTCCACAAAAAGTACGGAAAAGCAGTGATTTCCCCCCCCCCCCCCCCCCCCCCCCATAATTTAAGTTATTTATGATTTGCTATTATCATAATCCTACTTAAAGGACAGGTGCAACAACAAAACCTCCTTGGCGGATCTGATAACCTGTCAATTATCTTTATTACACCTATTTCAGTGTTTGAGGAAGTGGGGCTTTAGGCGGTGTGAGGATATCTGTTGGATCAAGACTAATAAAAACAAACCAGGAAAGACCAAGGCACTGGACCCAAAAGCAGTGTTCCAGAGGACCAAGGTACCATATTCACACACACATACCCACCTAATACAAGTTCATAGTATTGTGAATATTATGCACGTATATATATATTTATATATACATACTTATTTATTTTCTGTGATCTTAAATTTTCTCTGTGGATATTGGATATTCAAATTAAAATTTTGAAGACCCATCTACAAAGAATGCGTTAAAACTTAAACTGGTGTAGATGCCGTATTGAACTGAACAAAGACATGTTCAACACATTGCTTCTAGGAACACTGCCTGATGGGAATCAAAGGAACCGTGCGCAGAAGCACTGATGGAGACTTTATCCACGCCAACGTGGACATTGACTTGATCATCACTGAGGAGCCTGAGATGGGAAATGTAGAGAAGCCTGTCGAGATCTTCCACATCATCGAGCACTTCTGTTTGGGCCGCAGGAGGTTGCACCTGTTTGGGCGAGATTCAACCATCAGACCAGGTGAGATGGACACATGCACTCTTGCAAAAGGGTTTTTAATTTAGGTCACTAACACTGTCATTAGTATGTTCTGTTCATTGTTCTGTTGTCGCTGACTCGTCTTGGTGTCTTCTGTCTCTAGGCTGGTTGACAGTGGGTCCCACTTTGACAAACAGTAACTTTAACTCTGAGGCCTACGCCTCACATTTCGGCTTGCCCAATTCCAGCCTTTCTGGCTGCACCGAGGAAATAGAGAGACTGCGGCCCAAATCTCCCCCTGCCAAGATGAAGTCAGACCGCGGTGGCGGAGCAGCCAGAGGCGGAAGAGGTGGGCCGAATGCAGGAAGAGGGGGAGACAGAGGCCGGGAAAGAAATCGACCAAATTTCCGTGGGGACAGGGGAGGGTTTAGGGGAAGGGGAGGGCCACACAGGGGATTCCCTCCTCGCTAGAGCATTGAGCTCATGTCAACCAGACGGATGCTCGGAATATCCATCTGCATTAGCTCCAAACTTGTACTGCAGTCGATTTGGTCACCATGTGACAGCTGAGAACATAGTGAGTGTCTCTTTGAAACTTTTTGGTCTTTTTTTATATTTTATCATGGATATGCGTTGTATTGAATGGCTATTCTCTAAATAAACACTCTTCACTCTTTGTATTTGTGTATTGATTTGTATTGTATGTGTTGTGCTTGCATATCTATTTTCCTAAATGTTAAAAGCAAAAAGATGGTGATTTAATATTTGCTAAGCAGGTCTAATTAAAATTTTAAAGAGTCGTTTTAGAATGCTGGTAAACAATCATTTTCCAATGTCATTTTATATAACCATTGGTTTTATTTACCTGTCACTGACACGATTGACTACAATTGAGAAAATGGCGGTTGATTCTTCAAACGGAGTAGAGAGCTTTTTTTATCCTATAGCCACAGAAATGTTGCGACGTCTGTGAGCTAGTTCTGGCAGGCAAACGAGCGACGCTGTGCCAATCATGAGACATACATCATGTGACATACATCATGTGATATACATCATGTCACATACCTTACTCTCCACAACCCACCTTATCTGGTGATCTATTTAACCAGAGAGACATTTCCCATCGACTCCTCTCGCTCTCACTGCTACTGCAGTATTGCCAAGAATTGCTTCAGCCCCTCCACCACCCCAGCAACCAACTGTAGGCTCCAACAGGGGGTTTACAAGTATTTGCTCATCACTCCCATCATTCCTGTGTAATCATATGGGGAAGTGATTAAGTTGGAGCCTAGACGCCAAACAATAAACCTGTTGTAATGCTGCAATAAATGTTCGAACATGTGTTATCTGAATGAGATAGAATTATTGATTATTTAATCTCATACATAAACATATTGTGTGACAGGTTCATTGCATTTTGATGAGACAACTGCTGAGCTTACAGAATGGAAAATATATTTTCACTACTTCGAAGTCAACCCTAACTTGGAATGCTCAAATGTCCCTGAAGGTGTTTGAAGTAAATTAGCATTTACAGAATGTTTGTGAGCCTGATTCAGTGATGGTTTGTCTTTCGTTTGTCCCTTCACTTTGTGCAGCTGCTTACCGAAGAGCACAAGACTGTCTGGGGTCGCATACAAGAAATTGTGGTTTCTGCCTCATCTTGATTGATTAACATTGACTTCACATATTGACAATGATACATAAAAAATGTACATAATATTTTGATTAAGTATATTCTCTATATGCGATCCCTATTGCGAATTGTGTGTCTGTCTGACCAAGAAGAGAGATTTGGCTCATTCTTGGCTTTTCTTTTGTGTTCCCTTTTCAGTTGTGTTTTCGAAGATTTTACGGATTGTAAAACGTCTCTGACACATTTGTGATTTTCGTTTGCGTAAATAGAATAAACTAACATTGGATCTTACTCTACCTCTCCAGAACACCCTGCTTTGAGACCATAGCGATGCCTGTTTTGAGACAAAAAGGGACAAATGGCACAATGACTGTTAGTTTTGTATTAACGTCAGACCAAACATCGATATTTGTTTTGGAATAAAAGCATTTTCTTTGCATGAGTTGTGATGTTATTTCTAAGGTGCATCGATAATATTTTTAAAGTATTTATGACAGCCGTTTAGGGTTAGGGTTAGGGTTCACAAGTGTCTTTACCACTATAGAGTAAACTAGTGAGTCCTAGTACTAGTAGTGGTAGTAGTAGCAGCAGTATTGCTTTTGGGTTATTTGGTTAGCCTTTATACCAAAAATAGATTAGTTTATTTAGTTTGCCACATAATGATCGTAGTTTTGATGAGGCCTTATCATTTTCCTTCCTTCTTCTCAGAATCCACATACACAGTGACAACTATACAAGCGCAATTAAGCTACCAAAGGAGGAACAATAGTTAACATCAAATATTAAATTATGATTGAGTTTTATCATCATCAGGAACAAGTGTCATATCATTTAGAAACTGGAGGAGTAAGAAAACGAGATACAAAGAGAGGATGGCCACCTCCAAAGTAACTCCAAAGTTACATATACTGTGTGTATTATACAGGTGCATCTCAATAAATTAGAATATCATGGAAAAGTTTTATTTCGGTAATTAAATTAAAAAAGTGAAACTTATATATTATTCATTACACACAGAGTGAAATATTTCAAGCGTTTCTTTCTTTTAATTTGGATGATTATGGCTTAAAACTAATGAAAACCCCAAATTCAGTATCTCACAAAATTAGAATATTGTGAAAAAGTTCAATATTGTAGAATCACGGTGTCCCACTCTAATCAGGGAATTATCTCAAAACACCTGCAAAGGTTTCCTGAGCTTTTAACTGGTCTCTAAAGCGGATTCAGTAGGCTGCACAGTCATGGGGAAGACTGCTGACTTGATAGTTGTCCAGAGGATAGTCATTGACACCCTCCACAAGAAGGGTCAGCCACAAAAGGTCATTGCCAAAGAAGCTGGCTGTTCACAGAGTGCTGTATCCAAGCATATTCATAGAAAGTGTTGAAGGAAAAAGTGTGGTAGAAAAAGGTTCACAAGCAACAGGGATAACCGCAGCCTTGGGGAGATTCACAAGGAGTGGACTGAGGCTGGAGTCAGTGCATCAAGGGCCACCAAGCACAGACATATTCAGGACAACTGTCGCATTCCTCGTGTCAAGCCCCTCCTGAACCAGAGACAACGTCAGAAGCGTCTTACCTGGGCTAACGAGAAAAAGGACTGGACTATTGCTCAGTGGTCCAAAGTCCTCTTTTCAGATGAAAGTAAATGTTGCATTTCATTTGGAAAACAATGTCCCAGAGTCTGGAGGAAGAGTGGCGAGGCACAGAATCCAAGTTGTTTGAAGTCCAGTGTGAAGTTTTCACAGTTTGTGATGATTTCGGGAGCCATGTCATTGGCTGGTGTTGGTCCACTGTGTTTTATCAAGTCCAAAGTCAACGTAGCCGTCTACCAGGACATTTTAGAGCACTTCATGCTTCCTTCCGCTGAGAAGGTTTCTGGAGATGCTGATTTAATTTCCCAGCAGGACTTGGCACCGGCCCACACTGCCAAAAGTACCAATACCTGGTTTAATGGCCATGGTATCACTGTTCTTGATTGGCCAGCAAACTCGCCTGACCTGAATTCCATAGATAATCTTTGGGGTATTGTCAAGAGGAAGATGAGAGACACCAGACCCAACAACACAGACAAGCTGAAGGCTGCTATCAAAGCAACCTGGGCTTCCATAACACCGCAGCATTACCACAGGCTGATCGCCTCCAGGTCCCACCGCATTGATGCAGTAATTCATGCAAAAGGAGCCCCGACCAAGTATTGAGTGCATATATATGAACATTCTTTTTTTTTTCTGTATTAAAAATCCTCTGTGTTATTGGTCTTATGTATTATTCAAATTTTCTGAGATACTGAATTTTGGGTTTTCATTAACTGTAAGCCATAATCATCTCCCCCATCTCATCTCATCTCATTTTCATCCGCTTATCCGGGGTCGGGTCGCGGGGGGAGCAGCTCAAGCAGGGGGCCCCAGACTTCCCTTTCCCGGGCCACATTGACCAACTCTGACGGGGGGATCCCAAGCGTTCCCAGGCCAGTGTTGAGCCATAATCATGAAAATTAAAATAAATAAAAGCTTGAAATATTTCACTCTGTGTGTAATGAATCTATATATTTTATGAGTTTCACTTTTTGGATTTGGAATATCAAAATAAATCAACTTTTCCATGATATTCTACTTTATTGAGATGCACCTGTATGTCCTCTTAGATGGCAGTCTACATTCAAGAATTATCAAGGGCTCATTCAGATCAGTATTCAGATCCTCAGTGACAGACCCGCCAAGTTTGAAGTCGATCGGAAGATTATTCTTCGAGAAAATTGAAGGAAAGACAAACATACACACCAGTTTAACTTGGAAATTGGGAATCTTTCCCTTTCTGTTTGGGTGTATCCTACGAATAACCAGACAGCCTACTACACCTGTAAATCAATCATGATAAGAGTGCAGTGATGGTGGCAGGCTATTTACACTCCCAACGTGATATAAACCAGGAAAGTGTTCCTTTTTGAGTTATGATCAAGGTTTAGAACAGTAAATACATTTTATATGATCATTTATAGTAAATTTTGATTCTCAAATAATTATTATTATTAACAGCAGTTTCAGCACCATATGCAAACACAGCTGATTATTGACATGAGTGGCTCAGATTATATTTAAGCACGTTACATATGTCTGCAATAGCTAGAAGGTTTTCATTACGTACGAAGGACATTCCCTCCCACACATGCCCCACATTTTAGTTTGTGCCTTTAGCACTTCATCCTTTTTAATTGGAAAGGGTGCACAAAAACAAGTCCTGCAACTTATGTCACAAGAATTTCTTGTCTTGACAAAAACCTCAGTCAACTTTTCACTTCCATTTACAAGCAGAGGAGAGAAGGTAGCAGGTGCTATCTTAGTGTCGGCTTAAACTATCGACTAAACAGCACCTCAAATAGAAGAGGTTGGATTAAGGACTCCGCGGAGGTAAGAGAGCACATTTCTTTATTAGCATTGCTGAATAACTGAACATAAAATTTAGCACTTGAAGTAAAACCCATTAGAAATCACTTTTGCATCACCTTCATCTTCTCTGTGTCTATGTCAATTCACAATAAAAAAAAAATATGGTTATGGGGTTATGATGTAGAAAATGTATGGAAACTGAGTTGTCTTATTTTTGAAGGATTTCCGTTACAGTCCAAAAAAAGATTTCTGCAATCTATGCTTGGTTTTTTAAGTGTACTACTTATAGTGGAAAACTGTTTTCATTGTATTATTATGCTATGAAGATTATTGCGAAGACGGTAATTGTTACAAATACAGTATATATCTTATTTGGTGGACTTGCTTGGCTTGTTAGCGTGTGGTTGCTATATGAGCATATTTTGAAGATATCATAGAAAAGGTTAAATCTATTATCTCTCAAACAGTCCAGTTAAAAAATCATTCAGGGCCCTCATCTCCCCAGACTTGACTACTGTAACTCCCTGTATTGCGGTCTTCCCCAGAAATCAGTCAACCCTCTATAATTATTCCAGAATGCTGCTGCTCGGCTTTCGAAAAAATGTAGCCATACAACCCCTGGTAAAGCATCCTGGGACTGGCTGTCAGTTTGTTTTCATGTTGATTTAGAATTTTAAAACTTTAATTTTAAAACATTATTTCACACCTTTCACCTCCCTATGAGCAAGGATGCAGCCTGAGATCCTCTGGTAAAGAGTTGCTAGCCATTCAAAAGTCGAGGCTGAAAACCAAAGAGATCCAGCCTTTGCGGGGAGGGCCCCTACTCTTTGAAACAATCTGCCAGAAGAGATTAGACTAACAGATTAGGTTCCCTGTTTTATCTCTCATCTCAAGTGAAACCTCGACAAAAACGCTTTTGTTTGATGTTTAGACATTTTATTATTATCATTTCTCTACTCTGATTGTTTGTAAATTGTATGTTGTTGGTTGTAAAGAACTGTGTGAAGTAAACTTGCTATGCAAATATAGTTATTATCTTACATAGCTCTATCAGCTGGGTATAGTGAATGTTCTTGTGCTGTAGCACCTATGATCATGTAGGAATGTCAGTAAATCACACTGTTCAAAAACTATTTGTTTTGTCTGATACCAATATTTATATAGAGTAGGCTTCTAACTGGAGAAAATATATAGGGTAATGTACATTCTGATTAATATTGCTAAAAATATATTACGTCAGTTTTTTGAGAATCTCTCATTGAAAGTTTAAAGGATTGCTTGGGGCGAGGAGGATTAAGGATGATTTTGCCTGATATCAGTGATCATGATAACTGCATTATTATAAGGTAATAATAAATTGCAGTTGTACAGAAGTGGCAGAGTGCAAGCGGCAATACAAATAAGACAGAATACAATTTATTTATAATATTCTTGGGTCTTGATAACATCCGAAGAACCAACCTAAAAAACGAATTTGATTTCGTATCGTTATTCATCAGTGAGCTGTAAATCAGCTTGACATCACACACCAGGTATCTGCTTGAAACCCACCAGACTATTTTCTTCCAATTCCAGTTTCGATATTTTAAATAATAATTTTAATACATAGGTTTAGCTGGTGGCTTATCTTTCGTATGTCCTTTTTTTGATTCCCATTAAAGCCACAAAAATTGCATGTTGTTGGGGTCAAGCTGGTTCGAACCGGTCAAATAGTTAAAGGATCATTTTCTCCATCATTTCTCCAAGTATTGAACAAACCGTATGAATCGAATCTTTAAAAGACTGCACAAAAGTAGGCCTTCCAAACTGGTAACTATTAACACAAAAGATTTCCAAAGCATACACTCATAGTTGTTTTGTTTCAGAAGTAAGCATGAATTCAGAAGGGAGTCAAAATCACTCATCACATTTGAGTTGCTATGTTATAAGTTGTCAGTCTAGCTAGTACAACAGTCCTGCAATAAGTCCAACATAATCAAAGATGACAACATTTGGAGGCTGTTGAAACTTCTCTGCATTCTAAAGTGTATTCAAATGTATTTATACCAACTTATATTTCACAGGAAAGAACAATAAATGGGGGGGATGGATCCTCTCACACTCCTTCTATTTGCAGGTATGTGTTCATTTAGTCACAATTGATCCTCTTCTCCTCTCTCTCTCTCTCTCTCTTTCTCTCTCTCTCTCTCTCTCTCTCTCTCTCTCTCTCTCTCTCTCTCTCTCTCTCTCTCTGTATGTGTGTGTGTGTACATCTTTAATATGATATAATAATACAAAATCTTTAATGGATATAATTAATATTCATACTTGTGACATTTTCCCTACAGGGATTTTGGGAGCATCAGCACAAAATGACACAACACCAGGTAACGTACTCGGGCATGATGGGTGACGATTTAAGATCCTGAAAGTTTGTTGTTATCAGGTTACTATGATGTATCCAATCTGAAGGAGTGAGTTTGTTTTGGCATGTTTCCTTTGATGAAAAAGGCCAATCTTGAGCATGATTACAGCTGGAAATATTATAAACTAGATGAGTTGAAAAGGACAACTTGGTTTGGACAAAAATAAACACTCTCCAGAAGAATTTGTCTGCACAACAAGCAACTCTCCTAAAGACTGCATTCTGATTAAGACCATGTTTTCAAGTCAAGGTTTGTGGTGACCGAGCTAAGATCTAAGAAGACGAAACCTCCTATATAGTAATTGGATGGGAAGATAACGTGTAATTTGTGCGCGTATGTAGTGTAACAGTTTTTATTTTGACTGTGTAGAGATGACACCACCAACAGTCACCATGACATCAGCAACAGTCACCATGACCTCACCACCACCAGTCAACATGACCTCACCACCAGTCTACATGACATCTCCACCAGTCAACATGACATCTCCACCAGTCAACATGACCCTACCAAATGTCACTATGACGTCACCACCACCAGTCACCATGACCTCAATACCAGTCACCAGAATATCACCACCAGTCAACATGAAATCTCCACCAGTCAAAATGACCTCACCACCAGTCAACATGACATCTCCACCAGTCAATATGACGTCATCACCACCAGTCACCATGACCTCACCACCAGTCAACAAGACCTCACCAACAGTCACAATGACATCACCACTAGTCAACTTGACATCACCACCAGTCAACATGACATCACCACCACCAGTCAACATGACCTCACTACCAGTCAACATGACATCAACACCAGTCACCATTACATCACCACCAGTCACCATGACCTCACGACCAGTCTCCAAGACCTCAAATCCAGTCACCATGATATCACCACTAGTCAACTTGACATCAACACCAGTCAACATGACATCACCACCACCAGTCAACATGACATCTCCACCAATCAACATGACGTCACCACCTGTCACCACGACCTCACCACCAGTCACCATGACATCACCACCAGTCAACGTGACCTCACCACCACCAGTCAACAAGTCCTCACTACCAGTCAACATGACATCACCACCAGTCACCATGACATCTCCAACAATCAACATGACGTCACCACCTGTCACCATGACCTCACCACCAGTCACCATGACATCACCACCAGTCAACTTTACCTCACCAACACCAGTCAATATGACCTCACCATCAGTCAACATTACCTCACCATCAGTGAACAAGACCAAAACAACAGTCACCATGACCTCACCACCAGTTCACATGACCTCACCACCACTAGTCAACATGACCTCACCACCAGTCATAATGACCTCTCAACCAGTTACCATGACATCACTACCAGTCAACATGACCTCACCACATGTCATCATGACCTCACCACCAGTTACCATCACATCACTACCAGTCAACATGACCTCACCACCAGTCAACATTACCTCACCATCAGTAAACAAGACCAAAACAACAGTCACCATGACCTCACCACCAGTTCACATGACCTCACCACCAGTCACCCTGATCTCACCACCAGTCAACATGACCTCACCTCCAGTCAATATGACGTCATCACCAGTCAACATGACCTCACCTCCAGTCAATATGACGTCATCACCACCAGTCACCATGACCTCACTACCAGTCAACATGACATCAACACCAGTCACCATTACATCACCACTAGTCAACATGACATCACCACCAGTCAACATGACATCACCACCACCAGTCAACATGACCTCACTACCAGTCAACATGACATCACCACCAGTCAACATGACCTCACGACCAGTCTCCAAGACCTCACATCCAGTCACCATGACATCACCACTAGTCAACTTGACATCACCAACAGTCAACATGACATCACCACCACCATTCAACATGACATCTCCACCAATCAACATGATGTCACCACCTGTCACCAAGACCTCACCACTAGTCACCATGACATCACCACCAGTCAACTTGACCTCACCACTAGTTACCATGACATCACCACCAGTCAACATGACATCACCAACACCGGTCAATATGACCTCACCACCAGTCAACATGACCTCACCTCCGGTCACCATGACCTCACGACCAGTCAACATGACCGCACCACAAGTCAACTTGACATCACCACCACCAGCCAGCATTACTTCACCACCAGTCATCATGACCTCTCAACCAGTTACCGTGATATCTCCACCAGCAGTTAACATGACGTCACCACCAGTCAACATGATCTCACCACCAGTTAACATTACCTCACCACCAGTCACCCTGATCTCTGCACCTGTCACCATGACCTCACCACCAATCAACATGACATCTCCACCAGTCAACATGACATCTCCACCAGTCACCTTGACCTCACCACTTGTCAACATGACATCACTACCACCAGTCATCATGACCTCACCACCAGTAACCATGACATCACTACCAGTCAACATGACCTCACCACCAGTCATCATGACCTCACCACCAGCTACCATCACAACACTACCAGTCAACATGACATCAACACCACCAGTCAACATGACCTCACCACCAGTCACCATGACATCACAACCACCAGTTAACATGACATCTCCACCAAGCAACATTACTTCACCACCATCAGTCAACATGACATCTCCACCAGTCAACATTACTTCACCACCAGTCACCATGACATCACAACCACCAGTTAACATGACATCTCTGCCATTCAACATGACATCTCCACCAGTCACCTTGACCTCACCACCAGTCAACATGACATCACCAGTCAACATGACCTCACCAACAGTCACCATGACCTCATCAACAGTCAACATGACATCACCACCATCAGTCAACATGATCTCACCACCAGTGACAGTGACCTCACAACCAGTCATCCTGACCTCACCACCAGTCAACTTGACATCACCACCACTAGTCAACATGACCTCACCACCAGTCATAATGACCTCTCAACCAGTTACCATGACATCACTACCAGTCAACATGACCTCACCACCAGTCATCATGACCTCACCACCAGTTACCATGACATCACTACCAGTCAACATGACCTCAGCACCAGTCAACATTACCTCACCATCAGTGAACAAGACCAAAACAACAGTCACCATGACCTCACCACCAGTTCACATGACCTCACCACCAGTCACCCTGATCTCACCACCAGTCAACATGACCTCACCTCCAGTCAATATGACGTCATCACCAGTCAACATGACCTCACCTCCAGTCAATATGACGTCATCACCACCAGTCACCATGACCTCACCACGAGTCACCAAGACCTCACCAACAGTCACAATGACATCACCACTAGTCAACATGACATCACCACCAGTCAACATGACATCACCACCACCAGTCAACATGACCTCACTACCAGTCAACATGACATCACCACCAGTCAACATGACCTCACGACCAGTCTCCAAGACCTCACATCCAGTCACCATGACATCACCACTAGTCAACTTGACATCACCAACAGTCAACATGACATCACCACCACCATTCAACATGACATCTCCACCAATCAACATGATGTCACCACCTGTCACCAAGACCTCACCACTAGTCACCATGACATCACCACCAGTCAACTTGACCTCACCACTAGTTACCATGACATCACCACCAGTCAACATGACATCACCAACACCGGTCAATATGACCTCACCACCAGTCAACATGACCTCACCTCCAGTCACCATGACCTCACCACCAGTCATCATGACATCACCACTAGTCAACATGACATCTCCACCAGTCAACATGACCTCACCACCAGTCACCATGACCTCACCATCAGTCAACATGACATCACCGCCAGTCAACATTACCTCACCAAGGGTCACCATGACCTCACCACCAGTCAACATGACATCACCACCACCAATCAACATTACATCACCACCACCAGTCAATATGACCTCAATAAGAGTCACCATGACCTCATCACCAGTCAACATGACATCACCACCACCAGTCAACATGACATCACCACCACCAGTCAAGTTGACCTCAAAACCAGTTACCATGACATCACCACCAGTCAACATGACATCTCCAACACCAGTCAATATGACCTCACCACCAGTCAAACTGACCTCACCACCAGTCACCTTGACCTCACCATCAGTCAATATGACCTCACCACCAGTCAATATGACCTCACCACCAGTCAACATGACATCACAACCACCAGTCAACATGACATCACCAAAACCAGTTAATATGACCTCACGACCAGTCAACATGACCGCACCACAAGTCAACTTGACATCACCACCACCAGCCAGCATTACTTCACCACCAGTCATCATGACCTCTCAACCAGTTACCGTGATATCTCCACCAGCATTTAACATGACGTCACCACCAGTCAACATGATCTCACCACCAGTTAACATTACCTCACCACCAGTCACCCTGATTTCTGCACCTGTCACCATGACCTCACCACCAATCAACATGACATCTCCACCAGTCAACATGACATCTCCACCAGTCACCTTGACCTCACCACTTGTCAACATGACATCACTACCACCAGTCATCATGACCTCACCATCAGTCAACATTACCTCACCATCAGTGAACAAGACCAAAACAACAGTCACCATGACCTCACCACCAGTTCACATGACCTCACCACCAGTCACCCTGATCTCACCACCAGTCACCATGACCTCACCACCAGTCAACATGACCTCACCTCCAGTCAATATGACGTCATCACCACCAGTCACCATGACCTCACCACGAGTCACCAAGACCTCACCAACAGTCACAATGACATCACCACTAGTCAACATGACATCACCACCAGTCATCATGACATCACCACCACCAGTCAACATGACCTCACTACCAGTCAACATGACATCACCACCAGTCAACATGACCTCACGACCAGTCTCCAAGACCTCACATCCAGTCACCATGACATCACCACTAGTCAACTTGACATCACCAACAGTCAACATGACATCACCACCACCATTCAACATGACATCTCCACCAATCAACATGATGTCACCACCTGTCACCAAGACCTCACCACTAGTCACCATGACATCACCACCAGTCAACTTGACCTCACCACTAGTTACCATGACATCACCACCAGTCAACATGACATCACCAACACCGGTCAATATGACCTCACCACCAGTCAACATGACTTCACCTCCAGTCACCATGACCTCACCACCAGTCATCATGACATCACCACTAGTCAACATGACATCTCCACCAGTCAACATGACCTCACCACCAGTCACCATGACCTCACCATCAGTCAACATGACATCACCGCCAGTCAACATTACCTCACCAAGAGTCACCATGACCTCACCACCAGTCAACATGACATCACCACCACCAATCAACATTACAACACCACCACCAGTCAATATGACCTCAATAAGAGTCACCATGACCTCATCACCAGTCAACATGACATCACCACCACCAGTCAACATGACATCACCACCACCAGTCAAGTTGACCTCAAAACCAGTTACCATGACATCACCACCAGTCAACATGACATCACCAACACCAGTCAATATGACCTCACCACCAGTCAAACTGACCTCACCACCAGTCACCTTGACCTCACCATCAGTCAATATGACCTCACCACCAGTCAACATGACATCACAACCACCAGTCAACATGACATCACCAACACCAGTCAATATGACCTCACCACCAGTCAAACTGACCTCACCACCAGTCACCTTGACCTCACCATCAGTCAATATGACCGCACCACAAGTCAACATGACATCACCACCACCAGTCAACATGACCTCACCACCAGTTAACATTACCTCACCAACATCAGTCAACACAACCTCACCACCAGTCACCATGACTTCATCACAACCAGTTGACCCGACTTCACCACCAGTCACCATGACATCACCACCACCAGTTAACATGACATCTCTGCCAGTCAACATGACATCTCCACCAGTCACCTTCACCTCACCACCAGTCAACATGACATCACCAGTCAACATGACCTCACCAACAGTCACCATGACCTCATCAACAGTCAACATGACATCACCACCATCAGTCAACATGACCTCACCACCAGTCACAGTGACCTCACAACCAGTCATCCTGACCTCACCACCAGTCAACTTGACATCACCACCACTAATCAACATGACCTCACCACCAGTCATAATGACCTCTCAACCAGTTACCATGACATCACCACCAGTCAACATGACCTCACCACCAGTCATCATGACCTCACCACCAGTTACCATCACATCACTACCAGTAAACATGACATCACCACCACCAGTCAACATGACCTCACCACCAGTTAACATTACCTCACCAACATCAGTCAACACAACCTCACCACCAGTTACCATGACATCATCACAACCAGTCAACCCGACTTCACCACCAGTCACCATGACATCACCACCACCAGTTAACATGACCTCACCACCAGTCAACATGACCTCAGCACCAGTTAAAATGACCTCACCAACAGTCAATATGACATCACAACCACCAGTCAATATGACCTCACCACCAGTCAGCATGACATCTCTACCAGTCAACATGACATCTCCACCAGTCACCATGACCTCACCAACAGTCACCATGTCCTCATCAACAGTCAAGATGACATCAACACCATCAGTCAACATGACCTCACCACCAGTGACAGTGACCTCACAACCAGTCATCCTGACCTCACCACCAGTCAACTTGACATCACCACCACTAGTCAACATGACGTCACCACCAGTCATAATGACCTCTCAACCAGTTACCATGATATCAACACCACCAGTTAACAGGACCTCACCACCAGTCAACATGACCTCACCTCCAGTCACCATGACCTCACCACCAGTCATCATGACTTCACCACCAGTTAACTTGACCTCCCCACCAGTCACCATGACATCACAACAAGTCATCACAACCTCTGCACCAGTCACCATAACATCACCACCACCAGTCAACATGACATCTCCACCAAGCAACATTACTTCACCACCATCAGTCAACATGACATCTCCACCAGTCAACATTACTTCACCACTTGTCAACATCGCATCACTACCACCAGTCAACATGACCTCACCACCAGTCAACAAGACCTCACCACCAGTCACCATGACATCTCCACCAGTCAACATGACATCTCCACCAGTCACCTTGACCTCACCACTTTTCAACATGACATCACTTCCACCAGACAACATGACCTCACCACCAGTCATCATGACCTCACCACCAGTTACCATGACATTACTACCAGTCAACATGACATCACCACCACCAGTCAACATGACCTCACCACCAGTTAACATTACCTCACCAACATCAGTAAACACAACCTCACCACCAGTCACCATGACATCACCACAACCAGTCAACATGACTTCACCACCAGTCACCATGACATCACCACCAACAGTTAACATGACCTCACCACCAGTCAACATGACCTCAGCACCAGTTAAAATGACCTCACCAACAGTCAATATGACATCACAACCACCAGTCAATATGACCTCACCACCAGTCAGCATGACATCTCTACCAGTCAACATGACATCTCCACCAGTCACCATGACCTCACCAACAGTCACCATGACCTCATCAACAGTCAACATGACATCAACACCATCAGTCAACATGACCTCACCACCAGTCAACTTGACATCACCACCACTAGTCAACATGACGTCACCACCAGTCATAATGACCTCTCAACCAGTTACCATGATATCAACACCACCAGTTAACAGGACCTCACCACCAGTCAACATGACCTCACCTCCAGTCACCATGACCTCACCACCAGTCATCATGACTTCACCACCAGTTAACTTGACCTCCCCACCAGTCACCATGACATCACAACATCAAGTCATCACAACCTCTGCACCAGTCGCCATGACATCACCACCACCAGTCAACATGACATCTCCACCAAGCAACATTACTTCACCACCATCAGTCAACATGACATCTCCACCAGTCAACATTACTTCACCACTTGTCAACATCGCATCACTACCACCAGTCAACATGACCTCACCACCAGTCAACAATACCTCACCACCAGTCACCATGACATCTCCACCAGTCAACATGACATATCCACCAGTCACCTTGACCTCACCACTTTTCAACATGACATCACTTCCACCAGTCAACATGACCTCACCACCAGTCATCATGACCTCACCACCAGTTACCATGACATTACTACCAGTCAACATGACATCACCACCACCAGTCAACATGACCTCACCACCAGTTAACATTACCTCCCCAACATCAGTAAACACAACCTCACCACCAGTCACCATGACATCACCACAACCAGTCAACATGACTTCACCATCAGTCAACATGACATCACCACCACCAGTTAACATGACCTCACCACCAGTCAACATGACCTCAGCACCCGTTAAAATTACCTCACCAACAGTCAACATGACATCACAACCACCAGTCACCATGACCTCACCATCAGTCAATATGACATCACCACAACCAGTAAACATGACCTCACCTCCAGTCACCATGACATCTCCCCCAGTCAACATGACATCTCCACCCGTCACCTTGAACTCACCACCATTCAACAAGACATCAACACCACCAGTCGACATGACCTCACCACCAGTCGTCATGACCTCACCACCAGTGACCATGACATCACCAGCAGTCAACATGACATCAACAACACCAGTCAACATGACCTCCCCACCAGTCACCATGACATCACAACAACAAGTCATCACAACCTCTGCACCAGTCACCATGACATCACCACCACCAGTCAACATGACATCTCCACCAGGCAACATTACCTCACCACCATCAGTCAAGATGACATCTCCACCAGTCAACATTACTTCACCACCAGTCACCATGACATCACAACTACCAGTTAACATGACATCTCTTCCAGTCAACATGACGTCACCACCAGTCACCTTGACCTCACCACCAGTCAACATGACATCACCAGTCAACATGACCTCACCAACAGTCACCATGACCTCACCACCAGTACACTTGACATCACCACCACTAGTCAACATGACCTCATCACCAGTCATAATGACCTCTCAACCAGTTACCATGATATCAACACCACCAGTTAACATGACCTCACCACCAGTCAACATGACCTCACCTCCAGTCACCATGACCTCACCACCAGTCATCATGACTTCACCACCAGTTAACTTGACCTCCCCACCAGTCACCATGACATCACCACCACCAGTCAACATGACATCTCCACCAAGCAACATTACCTCACCACCACCAGTCAACATTACTTCACCACCAGTCACCATGACATCACTACCACCATTCAACATGACCTCACCACCAGTCATCATGACCTCACCACCAGATACCATGACATCACCACCACCAGTCAACATGACCTCACTACCAGTCAACATGACATCACCACCAGTCAACATGACCTCACGACCAGTCTCCAAGACCTCACATCCAGTCACCATGACATCACCACTAGTCAACTTGACATCACCAACAGTCAACATGACATCACCACCACCATTCAACATGACATCTCCACCAATCAACATGATGTCACCACCTGTCACCAAGACCTCACCACTAGTCACCATGACATCACCACCAGTCAACTTGACCTCACCACTAGTTACCATGACATCACCACCAGTCAACATGACATCACCAACACCGGTCAATATGACCTCACCACCAGTCAACATGACCTCACCTCCAGTCACCATGACCTCACCACCAGTCATCATGACATCACCACTAGTCAACATGACATCTCCACCAGTCAACATGACCTCACCACCAGTCACCATGACCTCACCATCAGTCAACATGACATCACCGCCAGTCAACATTACCTCACCAAGGGTCACCATGACCTCACCACCAGTCAACATGACATCACCACCACCAATCAACATTACATCACCACCACCAGTCAATATGACCTCAATAAGAGTCACCATGACCTCATCACCAGTCAACATGACATCACCACCACCAGTCAACATGACATCACCACCACCAGTCAAGTTGACCTCAAAACCAGTTACCATGACATCACCACCAGTCAACATGACATCTCCAACACCAGTCAATATGACCTCACCACCAGTCAAACTGACCTCACCACCAGTCACCTTGACCTCACCATCAGTCAATATGACCTCACCACCAGTCAATATGACCTCACCACCAGTCAACATGACATCACAACCACCAGTCAACATGACATCACCAAAACCAGTTAATATGACCTCACGACCAGTCAACATGACCGCACCACAAGTCAACTTGACATCACCACCACCAGCCAGCATTACTTCACCACCAGTCATCATGACCTCTCAACCAGTTACCGTGATATCTCCACCAGCATTTAACATGACGTCACCACCAGTCAACATGACATCACCAACACCAGTCAATATGACCTCACCACCAGTCAAACTGACCTCACCACCAGTCACCTTGACCTCACCATCAGTCAATATGACCTCACCACCAGTCAACATGACATCACAACCACCAGTCAACATGACATCACCAACACCAGTCAATATGACCTCACCACCAGTCAAACTGACCTCACCACCAGTCACCTTGACCTCACCATCAGTCAATATGACCGCACCACAAGTCAACATGACATCACCACCACCAGTCAACATGACCTCACCACCAGTTAACATTACCTCACCAACATCAGTCAACACAACCTCACCACCAGTCACCATGACTTCATCACAACCAGTTGACCCGACTTCACCACCAGTCACCATGACATCACCACCAACAGTTAACATGACATCTCTGCCAGTCAACATGACATCTCCACCAGTCACCTTCACCTCACCACCAGTCAACATGACATCACCAGTCAACATGACCTCACCAACAGTCACCATGACCTCATCAACAGTCAACATGACATCACCACCATCAGTCAACATGACCTCACCACCAGTCACAGTGACCTCACAACCAGTCATCCTGACCTCACCACCAGTCAACTTGACATCACCACCACTAATCAACATGACCTCACCACCAGTCATAATGACCTCTCAACCAGTTACCATGACATCACCACCAGTCAACATGACCTCACCACCAGTCATCATGACCTCACCACCAGTTACCATCACATCACTACCAGTAAACATGACATCACCACCACCAGTCAACATGACCTCACCACCAGTTAACATTACCTCACCAACATCAGTCAACACAACCTCACCACCAGTTACCATGACATCATCACAACCAGTCAACCCGACTTCACCACCAGTCACCATGACATCACCACCACCAGTTAACATGACCTCACCACCAGTCAACATGACCTCAGCACCAGTTAAAATGACCTCACCAACAGTCAATATGACATCACAACCACCAGTCAATATGACCTCACCACCAGTCAGCATGACATCTCTACCAGTCAACATGACATCTCCACCAGTCACCATGACCTCACCAACAGTCACCATGTCCTCATCAACAGTCAACATGACATCAACACCATCAGTCAACATGACCTCACCACCAGTGACAGTGACCTCACAACCAGTCATCCTGACCTCACCACCAGTCAACTTGACATCACCACCACTAGTCAACATGACGTCACCACCAGTCATAATGACCTCTCAACCAGTTACCATGATATCAACACCACCAGTTAACAGGACCTCACCACCAGTCAACATGACCTCACCTCCAGTCACCATGACCTCACCACCAGTCATCATGACTTCACCACCAGTTAACTTGACCTCCCCACCAGTCACCATGACATCACAACAAGTCATCACAACCTCTGCACCAGTCACCATAACATCACCACCACCAGTCAACATGACATCTCCACCAAGCAACATTACTTCACCACCATCAGTCAACATGACATCTCCACCAGTCAACATTACTTCACCACTTGTCAACATCGCATCACTACCACCAGTCAACATGACCTCACCACCAGTCAACAAGACCTCACCACCAGTCACCATGACATCTCCACCAGTCAACATGACATCTCCACCAGTCACCTTGACCTCACCACTTTTCAACATGACATCACTTCCACCAGACAACATGACCTCACCACCAGTCATCATGACCTCACCACCAGTTACCATGACATTACTACCAGTCAACATGACATCACCACCACCAGTCAACATGACCTCACCACCAGTTAACATTACCTCACCAACATCAGTAAACACAACCTCACCACCAGTCACCATGACATCACCACAACCAGTCAACATGACTTCACCACCAGTCACCATGACATCACCACCAACAGTTAACATGACCTCACCACCAGTCAACATGACCTCAGCACCAGTTAAAATGACCTCACCAACAGTCAATATGACATCACAACCACCAGTCAATATGACCTCACCACCAGTCAGCATGACATCTCTACCAGTCAACATGACATCTCCACCAGTCACCATGACCTCACCAACAGTCACCATGACCTCATCAACAGTCAACATGACATCAACACCATCAGTCAACATGACCTCACCACCAGTCAACTTGACATCACCACCACTAGTCAACATGACGTCACCACCAGTCATAATGACCTCTCAACCAGTTACCATGATATCAACACCACCAGTTAACAGGACCTCACCACCAGTCAACATGACCTCACCTCCAGTCACCATGACCTCACCACCAGTCATCATGACTTCACCACCAGTTAACTTGACCTCCCCACCAGTCACCATGACATCACAACATCAAGTCATCACAACCTCTGCACCAGTCGCCATGACATCACCACCACCAGTCAACATGACATCTCCACCAAGCAACATTACTTCACCACCATCAGTCAACATGACATCTCCACCAGTCAACATTACTTCACCACTTGTCAACATCGCATCACTACCACCAGTCAACATGACCTCACCACCAGTCAACAATACCTCACCACCAGTCACCATGACATCTCCACCAGTCAACATGACATATCCACCAGTCACCTTGACCTCACCACTTTTCAACATGACATCACTTCCACCAGTCAACATGACCTCACCACCAGTCATCATGACCTCACCACCAGTTACCATGACATTACTACCAGTCAACATGACATCACCACCACCAGTCAACATGACCTCACCACCAGTTAACATTACCTCCCCAACATCAGTAAACACAACCTCACCACCAGTCACCATGACATCACCACAACCAGTCAACATGACTTCACCATCAGTCAACATGACATCACCACCACCAGTTAACATGACCTCACCACCAGTCAACATGACCTCAGCACCCGTTAAAATTACCTCACCAACAGTCAACATGACATCACAACCACCAGTCACCATGACCTCACCATCAGTCAATATGACATCACCACAACCAGTAAACATGACCTCACCTCCAGTCACCATGACATCTCCCCCAGTCAACATGACATCTCCACCCGTCACCTTGAACTCACCACCATTCAACAAGACATCAACACCACCAGTCGACATGACCTCACCACCAGTCGTCATGACCTCACCACCAGTGACCATGACATCACCAGCAGTCAACATGACATCAACAACACCAGTCAACATGACCTCCCCACCAGTCACCATGACATCACAACAACAAGTCATCACAACCTCTGCACCAGTCACCATGACATCACCACCACCAGTCAACATGACATCTCCACCAGGCAACATTACCTCACCACCATCAGTCAAGATGACATCTCCACCAGTCAACATTACTTCACCACCAGTCACCATGACATCACAACTACCAGTTAACATGACATCTCTTCCAGTCAACATGACGTCACCACCAGTCACCTTGACCTCACCACCAGTCAACATGACATCACCAGTCAACATGACCTCACCAACAGTCACCATGACCTCACCACCAGTCAACTTGACATCACCACCACTAGTCAACATGACCTCATCACCAGTCATAATGACCTCTCAACCAGTTACCATGATATCAACACCACCAGTTAACATGACCTCACCACCAGTCAACATGACCTCACCTCCAGTCACCATGACCTCACCACCAGTCATCATGACTTCACCACCAGTTAACTTGACCTCCCCACCAGTCACCATGACATCACCACCACCAGTCAACATGACATCTCCACCAAGCAACATTACCTCACCACCACCAGTCAACATTACTTCACCACCAGTCACCATGACATCACTACCACCATTCAACATGACCTCACCACCAGTCATCATGACCTCACCACCAGATACCATGACATCACCACCACCAGTCAACATGACCTCACTACCAGTCAACATGACATCACCACCAGTCAACATGACCTCACGACCAGTCTCCAAGACCTCACATCCAGTCACCATGACATCACCACTAGTCAACTTGACATCACCAACAGTCAACATGACATCACCACCACCATTCAACATGACATCTCCACCAATCAACATGATGTCACCACCTGTCACCAAGACCTCACCACTAGTCACCATGACATCACCACCAGTCAACTTGACCTCACCACTAGTTACCATGACATCACCACCAGTCAACATGACATCACCAACACCGGTCAATATGACCTCACCACCAGTCAACATGACCTCACCTCCAGTCACCATGACCTCACCACCAGTCATCATGACATCACCACTAGTCAACATGACATCTCCACCAGTCAACATGACCTCACCACCAGTCACCATGACCTCACCATCAGTCAACATGACATCACCGCCAGTCAACATTACCTCACCAAGGGTCACCATGACCTCACCACCAGTCAACATGACATCACCACCACCAATCAACATTACATCACCACCACCAGTCAATATGACCTCAATAAGAGTCACCATGACCTCATCACCAGTCAACATGACATCACCACCACCAGTCAACATGACATCACCACCACCAGTCAAGTTGACCTCAAAACCAGTTACCATGACATCACCACCAGTCAACATGACATCTCCAACACCAGTCAATATGACCTCACCACCAGTCAAACTGACCTCACCACCAGTCACCTTGACCTCACCATCAGTCAATATGACCTCACCACCAGTCAATATGACCTCACCACCAGTCAACATGACATCACAACCACCAGTCAACATGACATCACCAAAACCAGTTAATATGACCTCACGACCAGTCAACATGACCGCACCACAAGTCAACTTGACATCACCACCACCAGCCAGCATTACTTCACCACCAGTCATCATGACCTCTCAACCAGTTACCGTGATATCTCCACCAGCATTTAACATGACGTCACCACCAGTCAACATGATCTCACCACCAGTTAACATTACCTCACCACCAGTCACCCTGATTTCTGCACCTGTCACCATGACCTCACCACCAATCAACATGACATCTCCACCAGTCAACATGACATCTCCACCAGTCACCTTGACCTCACCACTTGTCAACATGACATCACTACCACCAGTCATCATGACCTCACCATCAGTCAACATTACCTCACCATCAGTGAACAAGACCAAAACAACAGTCACCATGACCTCACCACCAGTTCACATGACCTCACCACCAGTCACCCTGATCTCACCACCAGTCACCATGACCTCACCACCAGTCAACATGACCTCACCTCCAGTCAATATGACGTCATCACCACCAGTCACCATGACCTCACCACGAGTCACCAAGACCTCACCAACAGTCACAATGACATCACCACTAGTCAACATGACATCACCACCAGTCATCATGACATCACCACCACCAGTCAACATGACCTCACTACCAGTCAACATGACATCACCACCAGTCAACATGACCTCACGACCAGTCTCCAAGACCTCACATCCAGTCACCATGACATCACCACTAGTCAACTTGACATCACCAACAGTCAACATGACATCACCACCACCATTCAACATGACATCTCCACCAATCAACATGATGTCACCACCTGTCACCAAGACCTCACCACTAGTCACCATGACATCACCACCAGTCAACTTGACCTCACCACTAGTTACCATGACATCACCACCAGTCAACATGACATCACCAACACCGGTCAATATGACCTCACCACCAGTCAACATGACTTCACCTCCAGTCACCATGACCTCACCACCAGTCATCATGACATCACCACTAGTCAACATGACATCTCCACCAGTCAACATGACCTCACCACCAGTCACCATGACCTCACCATCAGTCAACATGACATCACCGCCAGTCAACATTACCTCACCAAGAGTCACCATGACCTCACCACCAGTCAACATGACATCACCACCACCAATCAACATTACAACACCACCACCAGTCAATATGACCTCAATAAGAGTCACCATGACCTCATCACCAGTCAACATGACATCACCACCACCAGTCAACATGACATCACCACCACCAGTCAAGTTGACCTCAAAACCAGTTACCATGACATCACCACCAGTCAACATGACATCACCAACACCAGTCAATATGACCTCACCACCAGTCAAACTGACCTCACCACCAGTCACCTTGACCTCACCATCAGTCAATATGACCTCACCACCAGTCAACATGACATCACAACCACCAGTCAACATGACATCACCAACACCAGTCAATATGACCTCACCACCAGTCAAACTGACCTCACCACCAGTCACCTTGACCTCACCATCAGTCAATATGACCGCACCACAAGTCAACATGACATCACCACCACCAGTCAACATGACCTCACCACCAGTTAACATTACCTCACCAACATCAGTCAACACAACCTCACCACCAGTCACCATGACTTCATCACAACCAGTTGACCCGACTTCACCACCAGTCACCATGACATCACCACCACCAGTTAACATGACATCTCTGCCAGTCAACATGACATCTCCACCAGTCACCTTCACCTCACCACCAGTCAACATGACATCACCAGTCAACATGACCTCACCAACAGTCACCATGACCTCATCAACAGTCAACATGACATCACCACCATCAGTCAACATGACCTCACCACCAGTCACAGTGACCTCACAACCAGTCATCCTGACCTCACCACCAGTCAACTTGACATCACCACCACTAATCAACATGACCTCACCACCAGTCATAATGACCTCTCAACCAGTTACCATGACATCACCACCAGTCAACATGACCTCACCACCAGTCATCATGACCTCACCACCAGTTACCATCACATCACTACCAGTAAACATGACATCACCACCACCAGTCAACATGACCTCACCACCAGTTAACATTACCTCACCAACATCAGTCAACACAACCTCACCACCAGTTACCATGACATCATCACAACCAGTCAACCCGACTTCACCACCAGTCACCATGACATCACCACCACCAGTTAACATGACCTCACCACCAGTCAACATGACCTCAGCACCAGTTAAAATGACCTCACCAACAGTCAATATGACATCACAACCACCAGTCAATATGACCTCACCACCAGTCAGCATGACATCTCTACCAGTCAACATGACATCTCCACCAGTCACCATGACCTCACCAACAGTCACCATGTCCTCATCAACAGTCAACATGACATCAACACCATCAGTCAACATGACCTCACCACCAGTGACAGTGACCTCACAACCAGTCATCCTGACCTCACCACCAGTCAACTTGACATCACCACCACTAGTCAACATGACGTCACCACCAGTCATAATGACCTCTCAACCAGTTACCATGATATCAACACCACCAGTTAACAGGACCTCACCACCAGTCAACATGACCTCACCTCCAGTCACCATGACCTCACCACCAGTCATCATGACTTCACCACCAGTTAACTTGACCTCCCCACCAGTCACCATGACATCACAACAAGTCATCACAACCTCTGCACCAGTCACCATAACATCACCACCACCAGTCAACATGACATCTCCACCAAGCAACATTACTTCACCACCATCAGTCAACATGACATCTCCACCAGTCAACATTACTTCACCACTTGTCAACATCGCATCACTACCACCAGTCAACATGACCTCACCACCAGTCAACAAGACCTCACCACCAGTCACCATGACATCTCCACCAGTCAACATGACATCTCCACCAGTCACCTTGACCTCACCACTTTTCAACATGACATCACTTCCACCAGACAACATGACCTCACCACCAGTCATCATGACCTCACCACCAGTTACCATGACATTACTACCAGTCAACATGACATCACCACCACCAGTCAACATGACCTCACCACCAGTTAACATTACCTCACCAACATCAGTAAACACAACCTCACCACCAGTCACCATGACATCACCACAACCAGTCAACATGACTTCACCACCAGTCACCATGACATCACCACCAACAGTTAACATGACCTCACCACCAGTCAACATGACCTCAGCACCAGTTAAAATGACCTCACCAACAGTCAATATGACATCACAACCACCAGTCAATATGACCTCACCACCAGTCAGCATGACATCTCTACCAGTCAACATGACATCTCCACCAGTCACCATGACCTCACCAACAGTCACCATGACCTCACCAACAGTCAACATGACATCAACACCATCAGTCAACATGACCTCACCACCAGTCAACTTGACATCACCACCACTAGTCAACATGACGTCACCACCAGTCATAATGACCTCTCAACCAGTTACCATGATATCAACACCACCAGTTAACAGGACCTCACCACCAGTCAACATGACCTCACCTCCAGTCACCATGACCTCACCACCAGTCATCATGACTTCACCACCAGTTAACTTGACCTCCCCACCAGTCACCATGACATCACAACATCAAGTCATCACAACCTCTGCACCAGTCGCCATGACATCACCACCACCAGTCAACATGACATCTCCACCAAGCAACATTACTTCACCACCATCAGTCAACATGACATCTCCACCAGTCAACATTACTTCACCACTTGTCAACATCGCATCACTACCACCAGTCAACATGACCTCACCACCAGTCAACAATACCTCACCACCAGTCACCATGACATCTCCACCAGTCAACATGACATATCCACCAGTCACCTTGACCTCACCACTTTTCAACATGACATCACTTCCACCAGTCAACATGACCTCACCACCAGTCATCATGACCTCACCACCAGTTACCATGACATTACTACCAGTCAACATGACATCACCACCACCAGTCAACATGACCTCACCACCAGTTAACATTACCTCCCCAACATCAGTAAACACAACCTCACCACCAGTCACCATGACATCACCACAACCAGTCAACATGACTTCACCATCAGTCAACATGACATCACCACCACCAGTTAACATGACCTCACCACCAGTCAACATGACCTCAGCACCCGTTAAAATTACCTCACCAACAGTCAACATGACATCACAACCACCAGTCACCATGACCTCACCATCAGTCAATATGACATCACCACAACCAGTAAACATGACCTCACCTCCAGTCACCATGACATCTCCCCCAGTCAACATGACATCTCCACCCGTCACCTTGAACTCACCACCATTCAACAAGACATCAACACCACCAGTCGACATGACCTCACCACCAGTCGTCATGACCTCACCACCAGTGACCATGACATCACCAGCAGTCAACATGACATCAACAACACCAGTCAACATGACCTCCCCACCAGTCACCATGACATCACAACAACAAGTCATCACAACCTCTGCACCAGTCACCATGACATCACCACCACCAGTCAACATGACATCTCCACCAGGCAACATTACCTCACCACCATCAGTCAAGATGACATCTCCACCAGTCAACATTACTTCACCACCAGTCACCATGACATCACAACTACCAGTTAACATGACATCTCTTCCAGTCAACATGACGTCACCACCAGTCACCTTGACCTCACCACCAGTCAACATGACATCACCAGTCAACATGACCTCACCAACAGTCACCATGACCTCACCACCAGTCAACTTGACATCACCACCACTAGTCAACATGACCTCATCACCAGTCATAATGACCTCTCAACCAGTTACCATGATATCAACACCACCAGTTAACATGACCTCACCACCAGTCAACATGACCTCACCTCCAGTCACCATGACCTCACCACCAGTCATCATGACTTCACCACCAGTTAACTTGACCTCCCCACCAGTCACCATGACATCACCACCACCAGTCAACATGACATCTCCACCAAGCAACATTACCTCACCACCACCAGTCAACATTACTTCACCACCAGTCACCATGACATCACTACCACCATTCAACATGACCTCACCACCAGTCATCATGACCTCACCACCAGATACCATGACATCACCACCACCAGTCAACATGACCTCACTACCAGTCAACATGACATCACCACAACCAGTCAACATGACATCACAACCATCATTTACCATGACATCACCACCAGTCAACATGACCTCACCACCAGTCACCCTGATCTCTGCACCAGTCACCATGACCTCACATCCAATCAACATGACATCTCCATTAGTCAACATGACCTCCCCACCAGTCACCATGACATCACAACAACAAGTCATCACAACCTCTGCACCAGTCACCATGACATCACCACCACCAGTCAACATGACATCTCCACCAGGCAACATTACCTCACCACCATCAGTCAAGATGACATCTCCACCAGTCAACATTACTTCACCACCAGTCACCATGACATCACAACTACCAGTTAACATGACATCTCTTCCAGTCAACATGACATCACCACCAGTCACCTTGACCTCACCACCAGTCAACATGACATCACCAGTCAACATGACCTCACCAACAGTCACCATGACCTCACCACCAGTCAACTTGACATCACCACCACTAGTCAACATGACCTCATCACCAGTCATAATGACCTCTCAACCAGTTACCATGATATCAACACCACCAGTTAACATGACCTCACCACCAGTCAACATGACCTCACCTCCAGTCACCATGACCTCACCACCAGTCATCATGACTTCACCACCAGTTAACTTGACCTCCCCACCAGTCACCATGACATCACCACCACCAGTCAACATGACATCTCCACCAAGCAACATTACCTCACCACCACCAGTCAACATTACTTCACCACCAGTCACCATGACATCACTACCACCATTCAACATGACCTCACCACCAGTCATCATGACCTCACCACCAGATACCATGACATCACCACCACCAGTCAACATGACCTCACTACCAGTCAACATGACATCACCACAACCAGTCAACATGACATCACAACCATCATTTACCATGACATCACCACCAGTCAACATGACCTCACCACCAGTCACCCTGATCTCTGCACCAGTCACCATGACCTCACATCCAATCAACATGACATCTCCATTAGTCAACATGACATCTCCACCAGTCACCTTGACCTCATCACTTGTCAACATGACATCACTACCACCAGTCAACATGACCTCACCACCAGTCATCATGACCTCACCACCAGTTACCATGACATCACTACCAGTCAATAAGACCTCACCACCAGTCATCATGAACTCACCACCAGTTACCATCACATCACTACCAGTCAACATGACATCACCACCACCAGTCAACATGACCTCACCACCAGTTAACATTACCTCACCAACATCAGTCAACACAACTTCACAACTAGTCACCATGACATCACCACAACCAGTCAACCCGACTTCACCACCAGTCAACATGACATCACCACATCCAGTCAAC
Source organism: Platichthys flesus (assembly GCF_949316205.1). Lineage (NCBI taxonomy): Eukaryota > Metazoa > Chordata > Actinopteri > Pleuronectiformes > Pleuronectidae > Platichthys > Platichthys flesus. Next base: position 17,602,056 of record NC_084949.1, read on the forward strand.
ATGACCTCACTACCAGTCAACATGACATCACCACCACCAGTCAACATGACCTCACCACCAGTCACACTGATCTCTGCACCAGTCACCATGACCTCACCACCAATCAACATGACATCTCCACCAGTCAACATGACATCTCCACAAGTCACCTTGATCTCACCACTTGTCAACATGACATCACTACCACCAGTCAACATGACCTCACCACCAGTCATCATGACCTCACCACCAGTTACCATGACATCACTACCAGTCAACATGACATCACCACCACCAGTCAACATGACCTCACCACCAGTCACCGAGACATCACCACAACCAGTCAACCCGACTTCACCACCAGTCACCATGACATCACCACCACCAGTTAACATGACCTCACCACCAGTCAACATGACCTCAGCACCAGTTAAAATTACCTCACCAACAGTCAACATGACATCACAACCACCAGTCAATATGACCTCACCTCCAGTCACCATGACATCTCCCCCAGTCAACATGACATCTCCACCCGTCACCTTGACCTCACCACCAGTCAACAAGACATCAACACCACCAGTTAACATGATCTCACCACCAGTCAACATGACCTCACCACCAGTCAACAAGACATCAACACCACTAGTCAACATGACCTCACCACCAGTCGTCATGACCTCACCACCAGTTACCATGACATCATTACCAGTCAACATGACATCACCAACACCAGTCAACATGACCTCACTACCAGTCATCATGACTTCACCACCAGTTAACTTGACCTCCCCACCAGTCACCATGACATCACCACCACCAGTCAACATTACTTCACCACCAGTCACCATGACATCACTACCACCATTCAACATGACCTCACCACCAGTCATCATGACCTCACCTCCAGTCACCATGACCTCACCACCAGTCATCATGACTTCACCACCAGTTAACTTGACCTCCCCACCAGTCACCATGACATCACCACCACCAGTCAACATGACATCTCCACCAAGCAACATTAACTCACCACCACCAGTCAACATTACTTCACCACCAGTCACCATGACATCACTACCACCATTCAACATGACCTCACCACCAGTCATCATGACCTCACCACCAGATACCATGACATCACCACCACCAGTCAACATGACCTCACTACCAGTCAACATGACATCACCACAACCAGTCAACATGACATCACAACCATCATTTACCATGTTATCACCACCAGTCAACATGACCTCACCACCAGTCACCCTGATCTCTGCACCAGTCACCATGACCTCACATCCAATCAACATGACATCTCCATTAGTCAACATGACATCTCCACCAGTCACCTTGACCTCATCACTTGTCAACATGACATCACTACCACCAGTCAACATGACCTCACCACCAGTCATCATGACCTCACCACCAGTTACCATGACATCACTACCAGTCAACAAGACCTCACCACCAGTCATCATGAACTCACCACCAGTTACCATCACATCACTACCAGTCAACATGACATCACCACCACCAGTCAACATGACCTCACCACCAGTTAACATTACCTCACCAACATCAGTCAACACAACTTCACAACCAGTCACCATGACATCACCACAACCAGTCAACCCGACTTCACCACCAGTCAACATGACATCACCACCACCAGTCAACATGACCTCACTACCAGTCAACATGACATCACCACAACCAGTCAACATGACATCACAACCATCATTTACCATGACATCACCACCAGTCAACATGACCTCACCACCAGTCACACTGATCTCTGCACCAGTCACCATGACCTCACCACCAATCAACATGACATCTCCACCAGTCAACATGACATCTCCACAAGTCACCTTGATCTCACCACTTGTCAACATGACATCACTACCACCAGTCAACATGACCTCACCACCAGTCATCATGACCTCACCACCAGTTACCATGACATCACTACCAGTCAACATGACATCACCACCACCAGTCAACATGACCTCACCACCAGTCACCGAGACATCACCACAACCAGTCAACCCGACTTCACCACCAGTCACCATGACATCACCACCACCAGTTAACATGACCTCACCACCAGTCAACATGCCCTCAGCACCAGTTAAAATTACCTCACCAACAGTCAACATGACATCACAACCACCAGTCAATATGACCTCACCTCCAGTCACCATGACATCTCCCCCAGTCAACATGACATCTCCACCCGTCACCTTGACCTCACCACCAGTCAACAAGACATCAACACCACCAGTTAACATGACCTCACCACCAGTCAACATGACCTCACCACCAGTCAACAAGACATCAACACCACCAGTCAACATGACCTCCCTACCAGTCACCATGACATCACAACAACAAGTCATCACAACCTCTGCACCAGTCACCATGATATCACCACCACCAGTCAAGATGACATCTCCACCAAGCAACATTACCTCACCACCATCAGTCAACATGACATCTCCACCAGTCAACATTACTTCACCACCAGTCACCATGACATCACCACCACCAGTTAACATGACATCTCCACCAGTCAACATGACATCTCCACCAGTCAACATGACATCTCCACCCGTCAACATGACCTCACCACCAGTTACCATGACATCACTACCAGTCAACATGACATCACCACCACCAGTCAACATGACCTCACCACCAGTTAACATTACCTCACCAACATCAGTTAACATGACATCTCCACCAGTCAACATGACATCACCAGTCAACATGACCTCACCAACAGTCAACTTGACATCACCACCATCAGTCAACATGACCTCACCACCAGTCACAGTGACCTCACAACCAGTCATCCTGACCTCACCACCAGTCAACTTGACATCACCACCACTAGTCAACATGACCTCACCACCAGTCAACATGACCTCACCTCCAGTCACCATGACCTCACCACCAGTCATCATGACATCACCACCACCAGTCAACATGACATCTCCACCAAGCAACATTACCTCACCACCATCAGTCAACATGACATCTCCACCAGTCAACATTACTTCACCACTTGTCAACATGACCTCACCACCAGTCATCATGACCTCACCACCAGTTACCATGACATCACTACCAGTCAACATGACATCACCACCAACAGTCAACGAGACCTCACTACCAGTCAACATGACATCATCACAACCAGTCAACATGACATCACAACCATCATTTACCATGACATCACCACCAGTCAACATGACCTCACCACCAGTCACCTTGATCTCTCCACCAGTCACCATGACCTCACCACCAATCAACATGACATCTCCACCAGTCAACATGACCTCCCTACCAGTCACCATGACATCACAACAACAAGTCATCACAACCTCTGCACCAGTCACCATGACATCACCACCACCAGTCAAGATGACATCTCCACCAAGCAACATTACCTCACCACCATCAGTCAACATGACATCTCCACCAGTCAACATTACTTCACCACCAGTCACCATGACATCACCACCACCAGTTAACATGACATCTCCGCCAGTCAACATGACATCTCCACAAGTCGATATGACATCTCCACCCGTCAACATGACCTCACCACCAGTTACCATGACATCACTACCAATCAACATGACATCACCACCACCAGTCAACATTACCTCACCACCAGTTGACATTACCTCACCAACATCAGTTAACATGACATCTCCGCCAGTCAACATGACATCTCCACCAGTCACCTTGACCTCACCACCAGTCAACATGACATCACCAGTCAACATGACCTCACCAACAGTCACCATGACTTCACAACCACCAGTCAACATGACATCTCCACCAAGCAACATTACCTCACCACCATCAGTCAACATGACCTCACCACCAGTCATCATGACCTCACCACCAGTTACCATGACATCACTACCAGTCAACATGACATCACCACCAACAGTCAACGAGACCTCAATACCAGTCAACATGACATCACCACAACCAGTCAACATGACATCACAACCATCATTTACCATGACATCACCACCAGTCAACATGACCTCACCACCAGTCAACATGACCTCACTACCAGTCAACATGACATCACCACAACCAGTCAACATGGCATCACAACCATCATTTACCATGACATCACCACCAGTCAACATGACCTCACCACCAGTCACCCTGATCTCTGCACCAGTCACCATGATCTCACCACCAATCAACATGACATCTTCACCAGTCAACATGACATCTCCACCAGTCACCTTGACCTCACCACTTGTCAACATGACATCACTTACACCAGTCAACATGACCTCACCACCAGTCATCAAGACCTCACCACCAGTTACCATGACATCACTACCTGTCAACATGACATCACCACCAGTTATCATGACCTCACCACCAGTTACCATCACATCACTACCAGTCAACATGACATCACCACCACCAGTCAACATGACCTCACCACCAGTTAACATTACCTCACCAACATCAGTCAACACAACCTCACCACCAGTCACCATGACATCACCACAACCAGTCACCATGACCTCAACATCAGTCAACATGACATCACCACCACCAGTCAACATGACCTCACCACCAGTCACAGTGACCTCACAACCAGTCATCCTTACCTCACCACCAGTCAACTTGACATCACCACCACTAGTCAACATGACCTCACCACCAGTCAACATGACCTCACCTCCAGTCACCATGACCTCACCACCAGTCATCATGACTTCACCACCAGATAACTTGACCTCCCCACCAGTTACCATGACATCACAACAACAAGTCATCACAACCTCTGCACCAGTCACCATGACATCACCACCACCAGTCAACATGAACTCTCCACCAAGCAACATTACCTCACCACCATCAGTCAACATGACATCACCACCAGTCAACATGACCTCACCACCAGTCAACATGACCTCACTACCAGTCAAAATGACATCACCACAACCAGTCAACATGACCTTACCACCAGTTAACATTACCTCACCAGCATCAGTCAACATGACCTCACCACCAGTCAACATGACATCACCACCACCAGTCAACATGACCTTACCACCAGTTAACATTACTTCACCAGCATCAGTCAACATGACCTCACCACCAGTCACCATGACATCACCACAACCAGTCAACATTACTTCACCACCAGTCACCATGACATCACAACCACCAGTTAACATGACCTCACCACCAGTCAACATGATCTCACCACCAGTTAACATTACCTCACCAACAGTCAACATAACATCACAACCACCAGTCAATATGACCTCACCACCAGTCAGCATGAAATCTCTACCAGTCAACATGACATCTCCACCAGTCACCATGACCTCACCATCAGTCAATATGACATCACCACAACCAGTCAACATGACCTCACCACCAGTCAACATGACCTCACCAAGAGTCACCATGACCTCACCACCAGTCAACATGACATCACCACCACCGGTCAACATGACCTCACCATCAGTCACCATGACATCACAATTACCAGTTAACATGACCTCACCACCAGTCAACATGACCTCACCACCAGTTAACATTACCTCACCAACAGTCAACATGACATCACAACCACCAGTCAATATGACCTCACCACCAGTCAGCATGACATCTCCACCAGTCACCATGACATCACCACCACCAGTTAACATGACATCTCCACCAGTCAACATGACATCTCCACCAGTCACCTTGACCTCACGACCAGTCAACATGACATCACCACCACCAGTCAACATGACCTCACCAACAGTCAACATGACCTCATCAACAGTCAACATGACATCACCACCATCAGTCAAAATGACCTCACCACCAGTCACACTGACCTCACAACCAGTCATCCTGACCTCACCATCAGTCAAAATGACATCACCACCAGTCAACATGACCTCACCAAGAGTCACCATGACCTCACCACCAGTCAACATGACATCACCACCACCGGTCAACATGACATCACCACCAGTCAACATGACATCACCAACATCAGTCAATATGACCTCACCACCAGTCAACATGACCTCACCACCAGTCAACATGACCTCACTACCAGTCAAAATGACATCACCACAACCAGTCAACATGACCTTACCACCAGTTAACATTACCTCACCAGCATCAGTCAACATGACCTCACCACCAGTCAACATGACATCACCACCACCAGTCAACATGACCTTACCACCAGTTAACATTACTTCACCAGCATCAGTCAACATGACCTCACCACCAGTCACCATGACATCACCACAACCAGTCAACATTACTTCACCACCAGTCACCATGACATCACAACCACCAGTTAACATGACCTCACCACCAGTCAACATGACCTCACCACCAGTTAACATTACCTCACCAAAAGTCAACATAACATCACAACCACCAGTCAATATGACCTCACCACCAGTCAGCATGAAATCTCTACCAGTCAACATGACATCTCCACCAGTCACCATGACCTCACCATCAGTCAATATGACATCACCACAACCAGTCAACATGACCTCACCACCAGTCAACATGACCTCACCAAGAGTCACCATGACCTCACCACCAGTCAACATGACATCACCACCACCGGTCAACATGACCTCACCACCAGTCACCATGACATCACAATCACCAGTTAACATGACCTCACCACCAGTCAACATGACCTCACCACCAGTTAACATTACCTCACCAACAGTCAACATGACATCACAACCACCAGTCAATATGACCTCACCACCAGTCAGCATGACATCTCCACCAGTCACCATGACATCACCACCACCAGTTAACATGACATCTCCACCAGTCAACATGACATCTCCACCAGTCACCTTGACCTCACGACCAGTCAACATGACATCACCACCACCAGTCAACATGACCTCACCAACAGTCAACATGACCTCATCAACAGTCAACATGACATCACCACCATCAGTCAAAATGACCTCACCACCAGTCACACTGACCTCACAACCAGTCATCCTGACCTCACCATCAGTCAAAATGACATCACCACCAGTCAACATGACCTCACCAAGAGTCACCATGACCTCACCACCAGTCAACATGACATCACCACCAGTTAACATGACATCACCAACATCCGTCAATATGACCTCACCACCAGTCAACATGACCTCACCACCAGTCAACATGACCTCACTACCAGTCAAAATGACATCACCACAACCAGTCAACATGACCTTACCACCAGTTAACATTACCTCACCAGCATCAGTCAACATGACCTCACCACCAGTCAACATGACATCACCACCACCAGTCAACATGACCTTACCACCAGTTAACATTACTTCACCAGCATCAGTCAACATGACCTCACCACCAGTCACCATGACATCACCACAACCAGTCAACATTACTTCACCACCAGTCACCATGACATCACAACCACCAGTTAACATGACCTCACCACCAGTCAACATGACCTCACCACCAGTTAACATTACCTCACCAACAGTCAACATAACATCACAACCACCAGTCAATATGACCTCACCACCAGTCAGCATGAAATCTCTACCAGTCAACATGACATCTCCACCAGTCACCATGACCTCACCATCAGTCAATATGACATCACCACAACCAGTCAACATGACCTCACCAAGAGTCACCATGACCTCACCACCAGTCAACATGACATCACCACCACCGGTCAACATGACCTCACCACCAGTCACCATGACATCACAATTACCAGTTAACATGACCTCACCACCAGTCAACATGACCTCACCACCAGTTAACATTACCTCACCAACAGTCAACATGACATCACAACCACCAGTCAATATGACCTCACCACCAGTCAGCATGACATCTCCACCAGTCACCATGACATCACCACCACCAGTTAACATGACATCTCCACCAGTCAACATGACATCTCCACCAGTCACCTTGACCTCACGACCAGTCAACATGACATCACCACCACCAGTCAACATGACCTCACCAACAGTCAACATTACCTCATCAACAGTCAACATGACATCACCACCATCAGTCAAAATGACCTCACCACCAGTCACACTGACCTCACAACCAGTCATCCTGACCTCACCATCAGTCAAAATGACATCACCACCAGTCAACATGACCTCACCAAGAGTCACCATGACCTCACCACCAGTCAACATGACATCACCACCACCGGTCAACATGACATCACCACCAGTCAACATGACATCACCAACATCAGTCAATATGACCTCACCATCAGTCAACATGACATCACCACCACCAGTTAACATGACATCACCACCAGTCTACATGACATCTCCACCAATCAAAATGACATCACCACCAGTCAACTTGATGTCTCCACCTCCAATCATCATGACCTCACCACCACTTCGCATAATTTCAACTCTAATATCCATTGTGTCTCCTATAGGTATCAGTTTCCATTCAATGTTCTTAGTTGAGAAAACCTTTTATCTAATATATCATAAGGTCATGTATAATTCAGGAATCATGGTCTGTATTATAATCATGGTACAAAATCTGGTAGACCCTAATTTTTCATATACTTCTAGGCAATGCAACCTCCTCACCAACATCTGGATCCTCATCAGCGGTTGTCACAACAGTTGCACCAGAAGAAGATTCAACACTTCCGTTGGAATTTAAATTGCAACTAAATTTTACCTCACAACTTAGAAACAAATCATCCGAGGAGTTCAAGACATTAGAAAATACAATAGTAACAGCAGTAAGTACAAAGAAATATCTTAATATTTTTATGTCATTCTTAATATATTAGTGTTCATAATCAATGTGAATTGGTAAACAAAATATAGGGATGATCGTATGTTAATTTCACCGGGAATAAGCTGGGATCTAAATGAAAGAAACCAGGCCCATTTAGGAAACTGGTATCTATGACTGTATGAAATGTGATTCTGCTTAATAGAGCTTGGTGGAGGTATGCACACTATGGAGTGTGTTCTCGTTCTCTGAGAAATCAATGTAAATGTTGTAAAAGAAACTATTTCTCAAAGTTAATGATACTGAAAAAAGAAGGAGAGTTGTGACAGCAGGGTTGCTTTGGGTTTAAATGACAAAAAATGAGACAGTGTTTATGTAGTTGCAACTGTCTTCCTTCTCTAATCCTGTTTTGGTATATTACTCTTACTGTTTGTCAATTTCATTTCCCCAGCTTGATGCTGTCTATTCGGAAGAATACGGAGACAAATTCGTCGGAACTAAGATCATCTCTTTCAGGTAAGTGACATCACACTTTATCGAACATCTGAAGAAGAAAATAGTAAGTGTGTCACTAAAGCTGTTTGCAGGGAACTGTAGTAATTGAAATAGAGTCAGTATGTGTGGAATTCCCATTCGTTATTTAATCAATCATTTTGACTACATCAAATGTCTGCAGTACATTTTGGTATAATTTTGACATGTCAACAAGAATGGCTGTAAATGAAGAAGGATGACATGACAACAGCCAAAAGTGAAGCCAAAGTATCTGGATCACATGCCAGTGGCTTCCAACAGAAAAGCTCATAAGTTCTGTCCTCTCCATCTTAACATATGGGACAGAGGCTTATATCCCAAAAAGTGTTAAAAATACATGTCAGATATTTTTTTTTTACCAAAGACGATTTCTGACAATTCAGGTAATTTGTATTTATTTTAATCAAAAGGTAAAATTTATGCTTTACATTAGTTATTTTAAGTGACAAAAATCGGGTGAGACATAATAATTGACAGCTGGGATCGATGTTTGATTGGTCTGCTGGGTTTATTGGCATAACCTCTACACCCTGGCCAAACTCCAAGATGACTATTGCACAGACTCAGATTTCAATAGCATGAGATGGCAGCATCCTTACCAGTGATATTGTATATTTTTGGAAAAAGTGGAGTGAAATATTGATGCATCGTTCATCTATGTATAAACAGTTAGTGGTCACAAATGCTACGTAACAATATTAATGATTTTCCTTACAGTGAAGGATCAGTTGTTGTAGAGGCTGAGCTTCAGTTCAAAAATACCAGCTCAGTGCCAGAAACTACTGCTGTGGAAAATGTTCTGGTGGATGAAGCAACCAACAATCCCAACTTCTCTCTTTCAATTAACACATCAAGCATTGTTATAACAGGTAAGCATTGTGTAATAGTTTTTGTTGCTAACACTACATAGTACAGAAATTGACTAACAGTGTAACAGTACAAATTACCTGAACATTCCTTGGAGATAAGTGTTTGAAATATGTACAAATACTCATCCATTCATACTGGTATTCAATGAAGGTATAGCAGAACAAGGGGTATCCATTTAGATTTAGTGGAAAGTATTTCATCGTTTAATTGCACACCTGAATATTTTAGATATTTTAGGTGCTTAATATCATGTAGTCAAAGATAGCTGGGTATTTACATTTTGTTGAAAGAAATGTGCTAGGTTTGTAGGAGCATTTTCCCTTTGATGAAAAAGGCCAATCTTGAGCATGATTAAAGCTGAAAATATTTAAAAAATATGAGTTGAAATGGTCAAATTTGTTTGGATATAAAGTGACACTCTTCAGAAGAGTTTGTCTGCACAAACAGCAACTCTCCTGAAGACTGCATTCTTCTGATAAAGACCATGTTTGACAGTCAAGTTTTGTGGTGACCAATCTTAGAGATAAGAAGACTAAACCTCCTATTTGGTAAAGGTTGGGAAGATAAGCTGTAATTTGTGTGTTGCGAACGTATGTTAACCGTGATTATTTTGACTGTGTAGAGACGATTTTGTACTAATTCAAAAGATCCTGAAACCACTGAAACAATATCCTTTTGGTTGTTACAGAAATTGCTGCACCAACAACAAGCCCAGCAACTGTTACAACTGTGCCTATCACTTCAGCTGCCAATGTCACAGTTGCTACAACTGCTGCAACCTATGTTCCAACTGGCTCTACAGGTGTGAATATGACCTCAACACCAGTTAACATGACCTCACCACCAGTTAGCATTTCCTCACCAACATCAGTCAACACAACCTCACCACCAGTCACCATGACATCACCACAACCAGTCACCATGACATCACCACCACCAGTTAACATGACCTCACCACCAGTCAACATGACCTCAGCACCAGTTAAAATTACCTCACCAACAGTCAACATGACATCACAACCACCAGTCAATATGACCTCACCACCAGTCAGCATGACATCTCTACCAGTCAACATGACATCTCCACCAGTCACCATGAACTCACAATCAGTCAATATGACATCACCACAACCAGTCACCATGACATCACCAACACCAGTCAACATGACCTCCCCACCAGTCACCATGACATCACAACAACAAGTCATCAGAACCTCTGCACCAGTCAACATGACATCTCTATCAGTCAACATTACTTCACAACCAGTCACCATGACATCACCACCACCAGTTAACATGACATCTCCGCCAGTCAACATGACATATCCACCAGTCACCTTGACCTCACCACCAGTCAACATGACATCACCAGTCAACATGACCTCACCAACAGTCACCATGACCTCATCAACAGTCAACATGACATCACCACCATCAGTCAACGTGACCTCACCACCAGTCACAGTGACCTCACAACCAGTTACCATGATATCAACACCACCAGTCACCATGACATCACCACCACCAGTCAACATGACATCTCCACCAAGCAACATTACCTCACCACCATCAGTCAACATGACCTCACCGCCAGTCATCACAACCTCACCACCTGTTACCATGACATCACTACCAGTCAAAATAACATCACCACCACCAGTCAACATGACCTCACTACCAGTCATTATGACATCACCACAAGCAGTCAACATGACATCACAACCATCATTTACCATGACATCACCACCAATCAAAATGACCTCACTACCAGTCATCATGACATCACCACAACCAGTCAACATGACATCACTACCACCAGTCAACAAGACATCAACACCACTAGTCAACATGACCTCACCACCAGTCGTCATGACCTCACCAACAGTTACCATGACATCACTACCTGTCAACATGACATCACCACCACCAGTCAACATGATCTCACCACCAGTTAACATTACCTCACCAACATCAGTCAACATGACCTCAGCACCAGTTATAATTACCTCACCAACAGTCAACATGACATCACTACAACCAGTCAATGTGACCTCACCTCCAGACACCATGACATCTCCCCCAGTCAACATGACACCTCCACCCGTCACCTTGACCTCACCACCAGTCAACAAGACATCAACACCACCAGTCAACATGACCTCACCACCAGTCGTCATGACCTCACCACCAGTGACCATGACATCACCAGCAGTCAACATGACATCACCAACACCGGTAAACATGACCTCCCTACCAGTCACCATGACATCACAACAACAAGTCATCACAACCTCTGCACCAGTCACCATGACATCACCACCACCAGTCAAGATGACATCTCCACCAGTCAACATTACTTCACCACCAGTCAGCAAGACATCAACACCACCATTCAAAATGACCTCACCACCAGTCGTCATGACCTCACCACCAGTGACCATGACATCACCAGCAGTCAACATGACATCACCAACACCGGTCAACATGACCTCCCTACCAGTCACCATGACATCACAACAACAAGTCATCACAACCTCTGCACCAGTCACCATGACATCACCACCATCAGTCAACATGACATCTCCACCAGTCAACATTACTTCACCACCAGTCACCATGACATCACCACCACCAGTTAACATGACATCTCCGCCAGTCAACATGACATCTCCACCAGTCAACATGACATCTCCACCCATCAACTTGACCTCACCACCAGTCCACAAGACATCAACACCACCAGTCAACATGACCTCACCACCAGTCGTCACGACCTCACCACCAGTGACCATGACATCACCACCAGTCAACATGACATCACCAACACCAGTCAACATGACATCACCACCACCAGTTAACATGACATCTTTGCCGGTCAACATGACATCTCCACCAGTCACCTTGACCTCAACACTAGTCAACATGACATCACCAGTCAACATGACCTCACCAACAGTCAACATGACATCACCACCACTAGTCAACATGACCTCACCACCAGTCAACATGACCTCATCTCCAGTCACCATGACCTCACCACCAGTCATCATGACTTCACCACCAGTTAACTTGAACTCCCCACCAGTCACCATGACATCACAACAACAAGTCATCACAACCTCTGCACCAGTCACCATGACATCACCACCACAAGTCAACATGACATCTCCACCAAGCAACATTACCTCACCACCATCAATCAACATGACATCTCCACCAGTCACCTTGACCTCACCACCAGTCAACATGATATCACCAGTAAACATGACCTCACCAACAGTCACAATGACCTCATCAACAGTCAACATGACATCACCACCATCAGTCAACGTGACCTCACCACCAGTCACAGTGACCTCACAACCAGTTACCATGATATCAACACCACCAGTTAACATGACCTCACCACCAGTAAACATAACCTCACCTCCAGTCACCATGACCTCACCACCAGTCATCATGACCTCACCACCAGTTAACTTGACCTCATCAACAGTCAACATGACATCACCACCATCAGTCAAAATGACCTCACCACCAGTAACACTGACCTCACAACCAGTCATCCTTACCTCACCATCAGTCAAAATGACATCACCACCAGTCAACATGACCTCACCAAGAGTCACCATGACCTCACCACCAGTCAACATGACATCACCACCACCGGTCAAAATGACCTCACCACCAGTCACCATGACATCACAATTACCAGTTAACATGACCTCACCACCAGTCAACATGACATCTCCACCAAGCAACATTACCTCACCACCATCAGTCAACATGACATCTCTATCAGTCATCATTACTTCACAACCAGTCACCATGACATCACCACCACCAGTTAACATGACATCTCCGCCAGTCAACATGACATATCCACCAGTCACCTTGACCTCACCACCAGTCAACATGACATCACCAGTCAACATGACCTCACCAACAGTCACCATGACCTCATCAACAGTCAACATGACATCACCACCATCAGTCAACGTGACCTCACCACCAGTCACAGTGACCTCACAACCAGTTACCATGATATCAACACCACCAGTCACCATGACATCACCACCACCAGTCAACATGACATCTCCACCAAGCAACATTACCTCACCACCATCAGTCAACATGACCTCGCCGCCAGTCATCACAACCTCACCACCTGTTACCATGACATCACTACCAGTCAAAATAACATCACCACCACCAGTCAACATGACATCTCCACCAAGCAACATGACATCACCAACACCAGTCAACATGACCTCCCCAACAGTCACCATGACATCACAACAACAAGTCATCACAACCTCTGCACCAGTCACCATGACATCACCACCACCAGTCAACATGACATCACCACCAAGCAACATTACCTCACCACCATCAGTCAACATGACATCTCCACCAGTCAACATTACTTCACCACCAGTCAACATGACGTCACCACCACCAGTTAACATGACATCTTTGCCAGTCAACATGACATCTCCACCAGTCACCTTGACCTCACCACCAGTCAACATAACATCACCAGTCAACATGACCTCACCAACAGTCAACATGACATCACCACCACTAGTCAACATGACCTCACCACCAGTAAACATGACCTCATCTCCAGTCACCATGACCTCACCACCAGCAATCATGACTTCACCACCAGTTAACTTGAACTCCCCACCAGTCACCATGACATCACAACAACAAGTCATCACAACCTCTGCACCAGTCACCATGACATTACCACCACAAGTCAACATGACATCTCCACCAAGCAACATTACCTCACCACCATCAATCAACATGACATCTCCACCAGTCACCTTGACCTCACCACCAGTCAACATGACATCACCAGTAAACATGACCTCACCAACAGTCACAATGACCTCATCAACAGTCAACATGACA
The DNA here is from genome assembly GCF_949316205.1 of Platichthys flesus. Classification (NCBI taxonomy): domain Eukaryota; kingdom Metazoa; phylum Chordata; class Actinopteri; order Pleuronectiformes; family Pleuronectidae; genus Platichthys; species Platichthys flesus. The sequence goes on from NC_084949.1 coordinate 17,617,155, forward strand.
TCACCACCATCAGTCAACGTGACCTCAACACCAGTCACAGTGACCTCACAACCAGTTACCATGATATCAACACCACCAGTTAACATGACCTCACCACCAGTAAACATAACTTCACCTCCAGTCACCATGACCTCACCACCAGTCATCATGACATCACCACCAGTTAACTTGACCTCATCAACAGTCAACATGACATCACCACCATCAGTCAAAATGACCTCACCACCAGTAACACTGACCTCACAACCAGTCATCCTGACCTCACCATCAGTCAAAATGACATCACCACCAGTCAACATTACCTCACCAAGAGTCACCATGACCTCACCACCAGTCAACATGACATCACCACCACCGGTCAAAATGACCTCACCACCAGTCACCATGACATCACAATTACCAGTTAACATTACCTCACCACCAGTCAACATGACATCTCCACCAAGCAACATTACCTCACCACCATCAGTCAACATGACCTCACCACCAGTAAACATAACCTCACCTCCAGTCACCATGACCTCACCACCAGTCATCATGACCTCACCACCAGTTAACTTGACCTCATCAACAGTCAACATGACATCACCACCATCAGTCAAAATGACCTCACCACCAGTAACACTGACCTCACAACCAGTCATCCTTACCTCACCATCAGTCAAAATGACATCACCACCAGTCAACATGACCTCACCAAGAGTCACCATGACCTCACCACCAGTCAACATGACATCACCACCACCGGTCAAAATGACCTCACCACCAGTCACCATGACATCACAATTACCAGTTAACATGACCTCACCACCAGTCAACATGACATCTCCACCAAGCAACATTACCTCACCACCATCAGTCAACATGACATCTCTATCAGTCATCATTACTTCACAACCAGTCACCATGACATCACCACCACCAGTTAACATGACATCTCCGCCAGTCAACATGACATATCCACCAGTCACCTTGACCTCACCACCAGTCAACATGACATTACCAGTCAACATGACCTCACCAACAGTCACCATGACCTCATCAACAGTCAACATGACATCACCACCATCAGTCAACGTGACCTCACCACCAGTCACAGTGACCTCACAACCAGTTACCATGATATCAACACCACCAGTCACCATGACATCACCACCACCAGTCAACATGACATCTCCACCAAGCAACATTACCTCACCACCATCAGTCAACATGACCTCGCCGCCAGTCATCACAACCTCACCACCTGTTACCATGACATCACTACCAGTCAAAATAACATCACCACCACCAGTCAACATGACATCTCCACCAAGCAACATGACATCACCAACACCAGTCAACATGACCTCCCCAACAGTCACCATGACATCACAACAACAAGTCATCACAACCTCTGCACCAGTCACCATGACATCACCACCACCAGTCAACATGACATCACCACCAAGCAACATTACCTCACCACCATCAGTCAACATGACATCTCCACCAGTCAACATTACTTCACCACCAGTCAACATGACGTCACCACCACCAGTTAACATGACATCTTTGCCAGTCAACATGACATCTCCACCAGTCACCTTGACCTCACCACCAGTCAACATAACATCACCAGTCAACATGACCTCACCAACAGTCAACATGACATCACCACCACTAGTCAACATGACCTCACCACCAGTAAACATGACCTCATCTCCAGTCACCATGACCTCACCACCAGCAATCATGACTTCACCACCAGTTAACTTGAACTCCCCACCAGTCACCATGACATCACAACAACAAGTCATCACAACCTCTGCACCAGTCACCATGACATTACCACCACAAGTCAACATGACATCTCCACCAAGCAACATTACCTCACCACCATCAATCAACATGACATCTCCACCAGTCACCTTGACCTCACCACCAGTCAACATGACATCACCAGTAAACATGACCTCACCAAAAGTCACAATGACCTCATCAACAGTCAACATGACATCACCACCATCAGTCAACGTGACCTCAACACCAGTCACAGTGACCTCACAACCAGTTACCATGATATCAACACCACCAGTTAACATGACCTCACCACCAGTAAACATAACTTCACCTCCAGTCACCATGACCTCACCACCAGTCATCATGACCTCACCACCAGTTAACTTGACCTCATCAACAGTCAACATGACATCACCACCATCAGTCAAAATGACCTCACCACCAGTAACACTGACCTCACAACCAGTCATCCTGACCTCACCATCAGTCAAAATGACATCACCACCAGTCAACATTACCTCACCAAGAGTCACCATGACCTCACCACCAGTCAACATGACATCACCACCACCGGTCAAAATGACCTCACCACCAGTCACCATGACATCACAATTACCAGTTAACATTACCTCACCACCAGTCAACATGACATCTCCACCAAGCAACATTACCTCACCACCATCAGTCAACATGACATCTCTATCAGTCAACATTACTTCACAACCAGTCACCATGACATCACCACCACCAGTTAACATGACATCTCCACCAGTCAACATTACTTCACCACCAGTCAGCAAGACATCAACACCACCATTCAAAATGACCTCACCACCAGTCGTCATGACCTCACCACCAGTGACCATGACATCACCAGCAGTCAACATGACATCACCAACACCGGTCAACATGACCTCCCTACCAGTCACCATGACATCACAACAACAAGTCATCACAACCTCTGCACCAGTCACCATGACATCACCACCATCAGTCAACATGACATCTCCACCAGTCAACATTACTTCACCACCAGTCACCATGACATCACCACCACCAGTTAACATGACATCTCCGCCAGTCAACATGACATCTCCACCAGTCAACATGACATCTCCACCCATCAACTTGACCTCACCACCAGTCCACAAGACATCAACACCACCAGTCAACATGACCTCACCACCAGTCGTCATGACCTCACCACCAGTGACCATGACATCACCACCAGTCAACATGACATCACCAACACCAGTCAACATGACATCACCACCACCAGTTAACATGACATCTTTGCCAGTCAACATGACAACTCCACCAGTCACCTGGACCTCAACACTAGTCAACATGACATCACCAGTCAACATGACCTCACCAACAGTCAACATGACATCACCACCACTAGTCAACATGACCTCACCACCAGTCAACATGACCTCATCTCCAGTCACCATGACCTCACCACCAGTCATCATGACTTCACCACCAGTTAACTTGAACTCCCCACCAGTCACCATGACATCACAACAACAAGTCATCACAACCTCTGCACCAGTCACCATGACATCACCACCACCAGTCAACATGACATCCCCACCAAGCAACATTACCTCACCACCATCAGTCAACATGACATCTCCACCAGTCAACATTACTTCACCACCAGTCAACATGACGTCACCACCACCAGTTAACATGACATCTTTGCCAGTCAACATGACATCTCCACCAGTCACCTTGACCTCACCACCAGTCAACATAACATCACCAGTCAACATGACCTCACCAACAGTCAACATGACATCACCACCACTAGTCAACATGACCTCACCACCAGTCAACATGACCTCATCTCCAGTCACCATGACCTCACCACCAGTCATCATGACTTCACCACCAGTTAACTTGAACTCCCCACCAGTCACCATGACATCACAACAACAAGTCATCACAACCTCTGCACCAGTCACCATGACATTACCACCACAAGTCAACATGACATCTCCACCAAGCAACATTACCTCACCACCATCAATCAACATGACATCTCCACCAGTCACCTTGACCTCACCACCAGTCAACATGACATCACCAGTAAACATGACCTCACCAACAGTCACAATGACCTCATCAACAGTCAACATGACATCACCACCATCAGTCAACGTGACCTCAACACCAGTCACAGTGACCTCACAACCAGTAATCATGATATCAACACCACCAGTTAACATGACCTCACCACCAGTAAACATAACCTCACCTCCAGTCACCATGACCTCACCACCAGTCATCATGACCTCACCACCAGTTAACTTGACCTCATCAACAGTCAACATGACATCACCACCATCAGTCAAAATGACCTCACCACCAGTAACACTGACCTCACAACCAGTCATCCTGACCTCACCATCAGTCAAAATGATATCACCACCAGTCAACATTACCTCACCAAGAGTCACCATGACCTCACCACCAGTCAACATGACATCACCACCACCGGTCAAAATGACCTCACCACCAGTCACCATGACATCACAATTACCAGTTAACATTACCTCACCACCAGTCAACATGACATCTCCACCAAGCAACATTACCTCACCACCATCAGTCAACATGACATCTCTATCAGTCAACATTACTTCACAACCAGTCACCATGACATCACCACCACCAGTTAACATGACATCTCCGCCAGTCAACATGACATATCCACCAGTCATCTTGACCTCACCACCAGTCAACATGACATCACCAGTCAACATGACCTCACCAACAGTCACCATGACCTCATCAACAGTCAACATGACATCACCACCATCAGTCAACGTGACCTCACCACCAGTCACAGTGACCTCACAACCAGTTACCATGATATCAACACCACCAGTCACCATGACATCACCACCACCAGTCAACAGGACATCTCCACCAAGCAACATTACCTCACCACCATCAGTCAACATGACCTCACCGCCAGTCATCACAACCTCACCACCTGTTACCATGACATCACTACCAGTCAAAATAACATCACCACCACCAGTCAACATGACATCTCCACCAAGCAACATTACCTCACCACCATCAGTCAACATGACATCTCTATCAGTCAACATTACTTCACAACCAGTCACCATGACATCACCACCACCAGTTAACATGACATCTCCGCCAGTCAACATGACATCTCCACCAGTCACCATGACATCACTACCAGTCAACATGACATCACCACCACCAGTCAACATGACCTCACCAACAGTCACCATGATCTCATCAACAGTCAACATGACATCACCACCATCAGTCAACGTGACCTCACCACCAGTCACAGTTACCTCACAACCAGTTACCAATATATCAACACCACCAGTCAACATGATATCTCCACCAAGCAACATTACCTCACCACCATCAGTCAACATGACCTCACCGCCAGTCATCACAACCTCACCACCTGTTACCATGACATCACTACCAGTCAAAATAACATCACCACCACCAGTCAACATGACCTCACTACCAGTCATCATGACATCACCTCAAGCAGTCAACATGACATCACAACGATCATTTACCATGACATCACCACCAATCAAAATGACCTCACTACCAGTCATCATGACATCACCACCACCAGTCAACATGACATCACTACCACCAGTCAACATGACCTCACCTCCAGACACCATGACATCTCCACCCGTCACCTTGACCTCACCACCAGTCAACAAGACATCAACACCACTAGTCAACATGACCTCACCACCAGTCGTCATGACCTCACCAACAGTTACCATGACATCACTACCAGTCAACATGACATCACCACCACCAGTCAACATGACCTCACCACCAGTTAACATTACCTCACCAACATCAGTCAACATGACCTCAGCACCAGTTATAATTACCTCACCAACAGTCAACATGACATCACCACAACCAGTCAATATGACCTCACCTCCAGACACCATGACATCTCCCCCAGTCAACATGACACCTCCACCCGTCACCTTGACCTCACCACCAGTCAACAAGACATCAACACCACCAGTCAACATGACCTCACCACCAGTCGTCATGACCTCACCACCAGTGACCATGACATCACCAGCAGTCAACATGACATCACCAACACCGGTCAACATGACCTCCCTACCAGTCACCATGATATCACAACAACAAGTCATCACAACCTCTGCACCAGTCACCATGACCTCACCACCAGTCATCATGACCTCACCACCAGTCAACATTACTTCACCACCAGTCAACAAGACATCAACACCACCAGTCAACATGACCTCACCACCAGTCGTCATGACCTCACCACCAGTGACCATGACATCACCAGCAGTCAACATAACATCACCAACACCGGTCAACATGACCTCCCTACCAGTCACCATGACATCACAACAACAAGTCATCACAACCTCTGCACCAGTCACCATGACATCACCACCATCAGTCAACATGACATCTCCACCAGTCAACATTACTTCACCACCAGTCACCATGACATCACCACCATCAGTTAACATGACATCTCCGCCAGTCAACATGACATCTCCACCAGTCAACATGACATCTCCACACATCAACTTGACCTCACCACCAGTCAACAAGACATCAACACCACCAGTCAACATGACCTCACCACCAGTCGTCATGACCTCACCACCAGTGACCATGACATCACCACCAGTCAACATGACATCACCAACACCAGTCAACATGACCTCCCCAACAGTCACCATGACATCACAACAACAAGTCATCACAACCTCTGCACCAGTCACCATGACATCACCACCACCAGTCAACATGACATCACCACCAAGCAACATTACCTCACCACCATCAGTCAACATGACATCTCCACCAGTCAACATTACTTCACCACCAGTCAACATGACATCACCACCACCAGTTAACATGACATCTTTGCCAGTCAACATGACATCTCCACCAGTCACCTTGACCTCACCACCAGTCAACATGACATCACCAGTCAACATGACCTCACCAACAGTCAACATGACATCACCACCACTAGTCAACATGACCTCACCACCAGTCTACATGACCTCATCTCCAGTCACCATGACCTCACCACCAGTCATCATGACTTCACCACCAATTAACTTGAACTCCCCACCAGTCACCATGACATCACAACAACAAGTCATCACAACCTCTGCACCAGTCACCATGACATCACCACCACAAGTCAACATGACATCTCCACCAAGCAACATTACCTCACCACCATCAATCAACATGACATCTCCACCATTCACCTTGACCTCACCACCAGTCAACATGACATCACCAGTAAACATGACCTCACCAGCAGTCACAATGACCTCATCAACAGTCAACATGACATCACCACCATCAGTCAACGTGACCTCACCACCAGTCACAGTGACCTCACAACCAGTTACCATGATATCAACACCACCAGTTAACATGACCTCACCACCAGTAAACATAACCTCACCTCCAGTCACCATGACCTCACCACCAGTCATCATGACCTCACCACCAGTTAACTTGACCTCATCAACAGTCAACATGACATCACCACCATCAGTCAAAATGACCTCACCACCAGTAACACTGACCTCACAACCAGTCATCCTGACCTCACCATCAGTCAAAATGACATCACCACCAGTCAACATGACCTCACCAAGAGTCACCATGACCTCACCACCAGTCAACATGACATCACCACCACCGGTCAAAATGACCTCACCACCAGTCACCATGACATCACAATTACCAGTTAACATGACCTCACCACCAGTCAACATGACCTTACCACCAGTTAACATTACCTCACCAACAGTCAACATGACATCACAACCACCAGTCAATATGACCTCACCACCAGTCAGCATGACATCTCCACCAGTCACCATGACATCACCACCACCAGTTAACATGACATCTCCGCCAGTCAACATGACATCTCCACCAGTCACCTTGATCTCACCACTTGTCAACATGACATCACTACCACCAGTCAACATGACCTCACCACCAGTCATCATGACCTCACCACCAGTTACCATGACATCACTACCAGTCAACATGACCTCACCACCAGTCATCATGACCTCACCACCAGTTACCATCACATCACTACCAGTCAACATGACATCACCACCACCAGTCAACATGACCTCACCACCAGTTAACACTACCTCACCAACATCAGTCAACACAATCTCACAACCAGTCACCATGACATCACCACAACCAGTCAACCCGACTTCACCACCAGTCAACATGACATCACCACCACCAGTAAACATGACCTCACTACCAGTCAACATGACATCACCACAACCAGTCAACATGACATCACAACCATCATTTACCACGACATCACCACCAGTCAACATGACCTCACCACCAGTCACCCTGATCTCTGCACCAGTCACCATGACCTCACCACCAATCAACATGACATCTCCACCAGTCAACATGACATCTCCACCAGTCACCTTGACCTCACCACTTGTCAACATGACATCACTACCACCAGTCAACATGACCTCACCACCAGTCATCATGACCTCACCACCAGTTACCATGACATCACTACCAGTCAACATGACCTCACCACCAGTCATCATGACTTCACCACCAGTTACCATCACATCACTACCAGTCAACATGACATCACCACCACTAGTCAACATGACCTCACCACCAGTTAACATTATCTCACCAACATCAGTCAACACAACCTCACCACCAGTCACCATGACATCCCAACAACCAGTCCACTCGACTTCACCACCAGTCACCATGACATCACCACCACCAGTTAACATGACATCTCCGCCAGTCAACATGACATCTCCACCAGTCACCTTGACCTCACCACCAGTCAACATGACATCACCAGTCAACATGACCTCACCAAAAGTCACCATGACCTCATCAACAGTCAACATTACATCACCACCAACAGTCAACGTGACCTCACCACCAGTCACAGTGACCTCACAACCAGTTACCATGATATCAACACCACCAGTCACCATGACATCACCACCACCAGTCAACATGACATCTCCACCAAGCAACATTACCTCACCACCATCAGTCAACATGACCTCACCGCCAGACACCATGACATCTCCACCCGTCACCTTGACCTCACCACCAGTCAACAAGACATCAACACCACTAGTCAACATGACCTCACCACCAGTCGTCATGACCCCACCAACAGTTACCATGACATCACTACCAGTCAACATGACATCACCACCACCAGTCAACATGACCTCACCACCAGTTAACATTACCTCACCAACATCAGTCAACATGACCTCAGCACCAGTTATAATTACCTCACCAACAGTCAACATGACATCACCACAACCAGTCAATATGACCTCACCTCCTGACACCATGACATCTCCCCCAGTCAACATGACACCTCCACCCGTCACCTTGACCTCACCACCAGTCAACAAGACATCAACACCACCAGTCAACATGACCTCACCACCAGTCGTCATGACCTCACCACCAGTGACCATGACATCACCAGCAGTCAACATGGGATCACCAACACCGGTCAACATGACCTCCCTACCAGTCACCATGACATCACAACAACAAGTCATCACAACCTCTGCACCAGTCACCATGACATCACCACCACCAGTCAAGATGACATCTCCACCAAGCAACATTACCTCACCACCATCAGTCAACATTACATCTCCACCAGTCAACATTACTTCACCACCAGTCACCATGACATTACCACCACCAGTTAACATGACATCTCCGCCAGTCAACATGACATCTCCTCCAGTCAACATGACATCTCCACCCATCAACTTGACCTCACCACCAGTCAACAAGACATCAACACCACCAGTCAACATGACCTCACCACCAGTCGTCATGACCTCACCACCAGTGACCAGGACATCACCAGCAGTCACCATGACATCACCACCACCAGTCAACCTGACTTCACCACCAGTCAACATGACATCACCACCACCAGTAAACATGACCTCACTACCAGTCAACATGACACCACCACCACTAGTCAACATGACCTCACCACCAGTCAACATGACCTCACCTCCAGTCACCATGACCTCACCACCAGTCTTCATGACTTCACCACCAGTTAACTTGACCTCCCCACCAGTCACCATGACATCACAACAACAAGTCATCACAACCTCTGCACCAGTCAGCATGACATCACCACCACCAGTCAACATGACATCTCCACCAAGCAACATTACCTCACCACCATCAGTCAACATGACATCTCCACCAGTCAACATTACTTCACCACTTGTCAACATGACCTCACCACCAGTCATCATGACCTCACCACCAGTTACCATGACATCACTACCAGTCAACATGACATCACCACCAACAGTCAACGAGACCTCAATACCAGTCAACATGACATCACCACAACCAGTCAACATGACATCACAACCATCATTTACCATGACATCACCACCAGTCAACATGACCTCACCACCAGTCAACATGACCTCACTACCAGTCAACATGACACCACCACAACCAGTCAACATTACATCACAACCATCATTTACCATGACATCACCACCAGTCAACATGACCTCACCACCAGTAACCCTGATCTCTGCACCAGTCACCATGACCTCACCACCAATCAACATGACATCTCCACCAGTCAACATGACATCTCCACCAGTCACCTTGACCTCACCACTTGTCAACATGACATCACTACCACCAGTCAACATGACCTCATCAACAGTCAACATGACATCACCACCACCAGTCAACATGACCTCACCACCAGTCGTCATGACCTCACCACCAGTGACCATGACATCACCAGCAGTCAACATGACATCACCAACACCAGTCAACATGACCTCCCCAACAGTCACCATGACATCACAACAACAAGTCATCACAACCTCTGCACCAGTCACCATGAAATCACCACCACCAGTCAACCCGACTTCACCACCAGTCAACATGACATCACCACCACCAGTAAACATGACATCACCACCAGTCAACATGACCTCACCACCAGTCACCCTGATCTCTGCACCAGTCACCATGACCTCACCACCAATCAACATGACATCTCCACCAGTCAACATGACATCTCCACCAGTCACCTTGACCTCACCACTTGTCAACATGACATCACGACCACCAGTCAACATCACCTCACCACCAGTCATCATGACCTCACCACCAGTTACCATGACATCACTACCAGTCAACATGACCTCACCACCAGTCATCATGACTTCACCACCAGTTACCATCACATCACTACCAGTCAACATGACATCAAAACCACTAGTCAACATGACCTCACCACCAGTTAACATTATCTCACCAACATCAGTCAACACAACCTCACCACCAGTCACCATGACATCCCCACAACCAGTCCACTCGACTTCACCACCAGTCACCATGACATCACCACCACCAGTTAACATGACCTCACCACCAGTCAACATGACATCAAAATTACCAGTTAACATGACCTCACCACCAGTCAACATGACCTCACCACCAGTTAACATTACCTCACCAACAGTCAACATGACCTCATCAACAGTCAACATGACATCACCACCATTAGTCAAAATGACCTCACCACCAGTCACAGTGACCTCACAACCAGTCATGCTTACCTCACCACCAGTCAACTTGACATCACCACCACTAGTCAACATGACCTCACCACCAGTCAACATGACCTCACCTCCAGTCACCATGACCTCACCACCAGTCATCATGACTTCACCACCAGTTAACTTGACCTCCCCACCAGTCACCATGACATCACAACAACAAGTCATCACAACCTCTGCACCAGTCAGCATGACATCACCACCACCAGTCAACATGACATCTCCACCAAGCAACATTACCTCACCACCATCAGTCAACATGACATCTCCACCAGTCAACATTACTTCACCACTTGTCAACATGACCTCACCACCAGTCATCATGACCTCACCACCAGTTACCATGACATCACTACCAGTCAACATGACATCACCACCAACAGTCATCAAGACCTCAACACCAGTCAACATGACATCACCACAACCAGTCAACATGACATCACAACCATCATTTACCATGACATCACCACCAGTCAACATGACCTCACCACCAGTGAACATGACCTCACTACCAGTCAACATGACACCACCACAACCAGTCAACATGACATCACAACCATCATTTACCATGACATCACCACCAGTCAACATGACCTCACCACCAGTAACCCTGATCTCTGCACCAGTCACCATGACCTCACCACCAATCAACATGACATCTCCACCAGTCAACATGACATCTCCACCAGTCACCTTGACCTCACCACTTGTCAACATGACATCACTACCACCAGTCAACATGACCTCACCACTTGTCAACATGACATCACTACCACCAATCAACATGACCTCACCACCAGTCATCATGACCTCACCACCAGTTACCATGACATCATTACCAGTCAACATGACATCTCCACCAGTCACCTTGACCTCACCACTTGTCAACATGACATCATTACCACCAGTCACCATGACCTCACCACCAGTCATCATAACTTCACCACCAGTTAACTTGACCTCCCCACCAGTCACCATGACATCACCACCACCAGTTAACATGACCTCACCACCAGTCAACATGACCTCAGCAACAGTTAAAATTACCTCACCAACAGTCAACATGACATCACAACCACCAGTCAATATGACCTCACCACCAGTCAGCATGACATCTCTACCAGTCAACATGACATCTCCACCAGTCAACATGACCTCACCATCAGTCAATATGACATCACCACCACCAGTCAACATGACCTCACCACCAGTCACAGTGACCTCACAACCAGTCATCCTTACATCACCACCAGTCAACTTGACATCACCACCACTAGTCAACATGACCTCACCACCAGTCAACATGACCTCACCTCCAGTCACCATGACATCACAACAACAAGTCATCACAACCTCTGCACCAGTCACCATGACATCACCACCACCAGTCAACATGACATCTCCACCAAGCAACATTGCCTCACCACCATCAGTCAACATGACATCTCCACCAGTCAACATTACTTCACCACTTGTCAACATGACCTCACCACCAGTCATCATGACCTCACCACCAGTTACCATGACATCACTACCAGTCAACATGACATCACCACCAACAGTCAACGAGACCTCAATACCAGTCAACATGACATCACCACTACCAGTCAACATGAAATCACAACCATCATTTACCATGACATCACCACCAGTCAACATGACCTCACCACCAGTCAACATGACCTCACTACCAGTCAACATGACACCACCACAACCAGTCAACATGACATCACAACCATCATTTACCATGACATCACCACCAGTCAACATTACCTCACCACCAGTAACCCTGATCTCTGCACCAGTCACCATGACCTCACAACCAATCAACATGACATCTCCACCAGTCAACATGACATCTCCACCAGTCACCTTGACCTCACCACTTGTCAACATGACATCACTACCACCAGTCAACATGACCTCACCACTTGTCAACATGACATCACTACCACCAATCAACATGACCTCACCACCAGTCATCATGACCTCACCACCAGTTACCATGACATCACTACCAGTCAACATGACATCTCCACCAGTCACCTTGACCTCACTACTTGTCAACATGACATCATTACCACCAGTCAACATGACCTCACCACCACTTACCATGACATCACTACCAGTAAACATGACCTCACCACCAGTCATCATGACCTCACCACCAGTTACCATCACATCACTACCAGTCAACATGACATCACCACCACCAGTCAACATGACCTCACCACCAGTTAACATTACCTCACCAACATCAGTCAACACAACCTCACCACCAGTCACCATGACATCACCACAACCAGTCAACCCGACTTCACCACCAGTCAACATGACATCACCACCACCAGTAAACATGACCTCTCTACCAGTCAACATGACATCACCACAACCAGTCAACATGACATCACAACCATCATTTACCATGACATCACCACCAGTCAACATGAACTCACCACCAGTCATCATGACTTCACCACCAGTTACCATCACATCACTACCAGTCAACATGACATCACCACCACTAGTCAACATGACCTCACCACCAGTTAACATTACCTCACCAACATCAGTCAACACAACCTCACCACCAGTCACCATGACATCACCACAACCAGTCAACCCGACTTCACCACCAGTCACCATGACATCACCACCACCAGTTAACATGACCTCACCACCAGTCAACATGACCTCAGCAACAGTTAAAATTACCTCACCAACAGTCAACATGACATCACAACCACCAGTCAATATGACCTCACCACCAGTCAGCACAACATCTCTACCAGTCAACATGACATCTCCACCAGTCACCATGACGTCACCATCAGTCAATATGACATCACCACCACCAGTCAACATGACCTCACCACCAGTCACAGTGACCTCACAACCAGTCATCCTTACCTCACCACCAGTCAACTTGACATCACCACCACTAGTCAACATGACCTCACCACCAGTCAACATGACCTCACCTCCAGTCACCATGACATCACAACAACAAGTCATCACAACCTCTGCACCAGTCACTATGACATCACCACCACCAGTCAACATGACATCTCCACAAAGCAACATTACCTCACCACCATCAGTTAACATGACATCTCCACCAGTCAACATTACTTCACCACCAGTTAACCTGACCTCCCCACCAGTCACCATGACATCACAACAACAAGTCATCACAACCTCTGCACCAGTCACCATGACATCACCACCACCAGTCAACATGACATCTCCACCAAGCAACATTACCTCACCACCATCAGTCAACATGACATCTCCACCAGTCAACATTACTTCACCACTTGTCAACATGACATCACAACCATCATTTACCATGACATCACCACCAGTCACCATGACCTCAGCACCAGTTAACATTACCTCACCAACAGTCAACATGACATCACAACCACCAGTCAATATGACCTCACCACCAGTCAGCATGACATCTCCACCAGTCACCATGACATCACCACCACCAGTTAACATGACATCTCCGCCAGTCAACATGACATCTCCACCAGTCACCTTGACCTCACGACCAGTCAACATGATATCACCACCACCAGTCAACATGACCTCACCAACAGTCAACATGACCTCATCAACAGTCAACATGACATCACCACCATCAGTCAAAATGACCTCACCACCAGTCACACTGACCTCACAACCAGTCATCCTGACCTCACCATCAGTCAAAATGACATCACCACCAGTCAACATGACCTCACCAAGAGTCACCATGACCTCACCACCAGTCAACATGACATCACCACCACCGGTCAACATGACATCACCACCAGTCAACATGACATCACCAACATCAGTCAATATGACCTCACCATCAGTCAACATGACATCACCACCACCAGTTAACATGACATCACCACCAGTCTACATGACATCTCCACCAATCAAAATGACATCACCACCAGTCAACTTGATGTCTCCACCTCCAATCATCATGACCTCACCACCACTTCGCATAATCTCAACTCCAATATCCACTGTGTCTCCTATAGGTATTAGTTTCCATTCAATGTTCTTAGTTGAGAACACCTTTTATCTAATATATCATAAGGTCATGTATAATTCAGGAATCATGGTCTGTATTATAATCATGGTACAAAATCTGGTAGACCCTAATTTTTCATATACTTCTAGGCAATGCAACCTCCTCACCAACATCTGGATCCTCAGCAGCGGTTGTCACAACAGTTGCACAAGAAGAAGATTCAAAACTTCCGTTGGAATTTAAATTGCAACTAAATTTTACCTCACAACTTAGAAACAAATCATCCGAGGAGTTCAAGACATTAGAAAATACAATAGTAACAGCAGTAAGTACAAAGAAATATCTTAATATTTTTATGTCATTCTTAATATATTAGTGTTCATAATCAATGTGACTTGGTAAACAAAATATAGGGATGATCGTATGTTAATTTCCCCGGGAATAAGCTGGGATCTAAATGAAAGAAACCAGGCCCATTTAGGAAACTGGTATCTATGACTGTATGAAATGTGATTCTGCTTAATAGAGCTTGGTGGAGGTATGCACACTATGGAGTGTGTTCTCGTTCTCTGAGAAATCAATGTAAATGTTGTAAAAGAAACTATTTCTCAAAGTTAATGATACTGAAAAAAGAAGGAGAGTTGTGACAGCAGGGTTGCTTTGGGTTTAAATGACAAAAAATGAGACAGTGTTTATGTAGTTGCAACCGTCTTCCTTCTCTAATCCTGTTTTGGTATATTACTCTTACTGTTTGTCAATTTCATTTCCCCAGCTTGATGCTGTCTATTCGGAAGAATACGGAGACAGATTCGTTGGAACTAAGATCATCTCTTTCAGGTAAGTGACATCACACTTTATCTAACATCTGAATAAGAAAATAGTAAGTGTGTCACTAAAGCTGTTTGCAGGGAACTGTAGTAATTGAAATAGAGTCAGTATGTGTGGAATTCCCATTCGTTATTTAATCAATCATTTTGACTTCATCAAATGTCTGCAGTACATTTTGGTATAATTTTGACAAGTCAAAAAGAATGGCTGTAAATGAAGAAGGATGACATGACAACAGCCAAAAGTGAAGCCAAAGTATCTGGATCACATGCCAGTGGCTTCCAACAGAAAAGCTCATAAGTTCTGTCCTCTCCATCTTAACAAATGGGACAGAGGCTTATATCCCAAAAAATGTTAAAAATACATGTCAGATATTTTTTTTAACAAAGACGATTTCTGACAATTCAGGTAATTTGTATTTATTTTTATCAAAAGCTCAAATTTATGCTTTACATTAGTTATTTTAAGTGACAAAAATCGGGTGAGACATAATAATTGACAGCTGGGATCGATATTTGATTGGTCTGCTGGGTTTATTGGCATAACCTCTACACCCTGGCCAAACTCCAAGATGACTATTGCACAGACTCAGATTTCAATAGCATGAGATGGCAGCATCCTTACCAGTGATATTGTATATTTTTGGAAAAAGTGGAGTGAAATATTGATGCATCGTTCATCTATGTATAAACAGTTACTGGTCACAAATGCCACGTAACAATATTAATGATTTTCCTTACAGTGAAGGATCAGTTGTTGTAGAGGCTGAGCTTCAGTTCAAAAATACCAGCTCAGTGCCAGAAACTACTGCTGTGGAAAATGTTCTGGTGGATGAAGCAACCAACAATCCCAACTTCTCTCTTTCAATTAACACATCAAGCATTGTTATAACAGGTAAGCATTGTGTAATAGTTTTTGTTGCTAACACTACATAATACAGAAATTGACTAACAGTGTAACAGTACAAATTACCTGAACATTCCTTGGAGATAAGTGTTTGAAATATGTACAAATACTCATCCATTCATACTGGTATTCAATGAAGGTATAGCAGAACAAGGGGTATCCATTTAGATTTAGTGGAAAGTATTTCATCGTTTAATTGCACACCTGAATATTTTAGATATTTTAGGTGCTTAATATCATGTAGTCAAAGATAGCTGGGTATTTACATTTTGTTGAAAGAAATGTGCTAGGTTTGTAGGAGCATGTTCCCTTTGATGAAAAAGGCCAATCTTGAGCATGATTACAACTGAAAATATTAAAAAAATATGAGTTGAAATGGTCAAATTTGTCTGGATAAAAAGTGACACTCTTCAGAAGAGTTTGTCTGCACAAACAGCAACTCTCCTGAAGACTGCATTCTTCTGATAAAGACCATGTTTGACAGTCAAGTTTTGTGGTGACCAATCTTAGAGATAAGAAGACTAAACCTCCTATATGGTAAAGGTTGGGAAGATAAGCTGTAATTTGTGTGTTGCTATACGTATGTTAACCGTGATTATTTTGACTGTGTAGAGACGATTTTGTACTAATTCAAAAGATCCTGAAACCACTGAAACAATATCCTTTTGGTTGTTACAGAAATTGCTGCACCAACAACAAGCCCAGCAACTGTTACAACTGTGCCTATCACTTCAGCTGCCAATGTCACAGTTGCTACAACTGCTGCAACCTATGTTCCAACTGGCTCTACAGGTGTGAATATGACCTCAACACCAGTTAACATGACCTCACCACCAGTTACCATGACATCACTACCAGTCAACATGACATCACCACCACCAGTCAACATGACCTCACCACCAGTTAGCATTTCCTCACCAACATCAGTCAACACAACCTCACCACCAGTCACCATGACATCACCACAACCAGTCACCATGACATCACCACCACCAGTTAACATGACCTCACCACCAGTCAACATGACCTCAGCACCAGTTAAAATTACCTCACCAACAGTCAACATGACATCACAACCACCAGTCAATATGACCTCACCACCAGTCAGCATGACATCTCTACCAGTCAACATGACATCTCCACCAGTCACCATGACCTCACAATCAGTCAATATGACATTACCACAACCAGTCACCATGACATCACAAACACCAGTCAACATGACCTCCCCACCAGTCACCAAGACATCACAACAACACATCATCACAACCTCTGCACCAGTCACCATGACATCACCACCACCAGTCAACATGACATCTCCACCAAGCAACATTACCTCACCACCATCAGTCAACATGACATCTCTATCAGTCAACATTACTTCACAACCAGTCACCATGACATCACCACCACCAGTTAACATGACATCTCCGCCAGTCAACATGACATCTCCACCAGTCACCTTGACCTCACCACCAGTCAACATGACATCACCAGTCAACATGACCTCACCAACAGTCACCATGACCTCATCAACAGTCAACATGACATCACCACCATCAGTCAACGTGACCTCACCACCAGTCACAGTTACCTCACAACCAGTTACCATGATATCAACACCACCAGTCACCATGACATCACCACCACCAGTCAACATGATATCTCCACCAAGCAACATTACCTCACCACCATCAGTCAACATGACCTCACCGCCAGTCATCACAACCTCACCACCTGTTACCATGACATCACTACCAGTCAAAATAACATCACCACCACCAGTCAACATGACACCTCCACCCGTCACCTTGACCTCACCACCAGTCAACAAGACATCAACACCACCAGTTAACATGACCTCACCACCAGTCAACATGACCTCACCACCAGTTAACATTACCTCACCAACAGTCAACATGACCTCATCAACAGTCAACATGACATCACCACCATTAGTCAAAATGACCTCACCACCAGTCACAGTGACCTCACAACCAGTCATCCTTACCTCACCACCAGTCAACTTGACATCACCACCACTAGTCAACATGACCTCACCACCAGTCAACATGACCTCACCTCCAGTCACCATGACCTCACCACCAGTCATCATGACTTCACCACCAGTTAACTTGACCTCCCCACCAGTCACCATGACATCACAACAACAAGTCATCACAACCTCTGCACCAGTCAGCATGACATCACCACCACCAGTCAACATGACATCTCCACCAAGCAACATTACCTCACCACCATCAGTCAACATGACATCTCCACCAGTCAACATTACTTCACCACTTGTCAACATGACCTCACCACCAGTCATCATGACCTCACCACCAGTTACCATGACATCACTACCAGTCAACATGACATCACCACCAACAGTCATCGAGACCTCAATACCAGTCAACATGACATCACCACAACCAGTCAACATGACATCACAACCATCATTTACCATGACATCACCACCAGTCAACATGACCTCACCACCAGTCAACATGACCTCACTACCAGTCAACATGACACCACCACAACCAGTCAACATGACATCACAACCATCATTTACCATGACATCACCACCAGTCAACATGACCTCACCACCAGTAACCCTGATCTCTGCACCAGTCACCATGACCTCACCACCAATCAACATGACATCTCCACCAGTCAAAATGACATATCCACCAGTCACCTTGACCTCACCACTTGTCAACATGACATCACTACCACCAGTCAACATGACCTCACCACTTGTCAACATGACATCACTACCACCAATCAACATGACCTCACCACCAGTCATCATGACCTCACCACCAGTTACCATGACATCATTACCAGTCAACATGACATCTCCACCAGTCACCTTGACCTCACCACTTGTCAACATGACATCATTACCACCAGTCACCATGACCTCACCACCAGTCATCATGACTTCACCACCAGTTAACTTGACCTCCCCACCAGTCACCATGACATCACCACCACCAGTTAACATGACCTCACCACCAGTCAACATGACCTCAGCAACAGTTAAAATTACCTCACCAACAGTCAACATGACATCACAACCACCAGTCAATATGACCTCACCACCAGTCAGCATGACATCTCTACCAGTCAACATGACATCTCCACCAGTCACCATGACCTCACCATTAGTCAATATGACATCACCACCACCAGTCAACATGACCTCACCACCAGTCACAGTGACCTCACAACCAGTCATCCTTACATCACCACCAGTCAACTTGACATCACCACCACTAGTCAACATGACCTCACCACCAGTCAACATGACCTCACCTCCAGTCACCATGACATCACAACAACAAGTCATCACAACCTCTGCACCAGTCACCATGACATCACCACCACCAGTCAACATTACATCTCCACCAAGCAACATTGCCTCACCACCATCAGTCAACATGACATCTCCACCAGTCAACATTACTTCACCACTTGTCAACATGACCTCACCACCAGTCATCATGACCTCACCACCAGTTACCATGACATCACTACCAGTCAACATGACATCACCACCAACAGTCAACGAGACCTCAATACCAGTCAACATGACATCACCACAACCAGTCAACATGACATCACAACCATCATTTACCATGACATCACCACCAGTCAACATGACCTCACCACCAGTCAACATGACCTCACTACCAGTCAACATGACACCACCACAACCAGTCAACATGACATCACAACCATCATTTACCATGACATCACCACCAGTCAACATTACCTCACCACCAGTAACCCTGATCTCTGCACCAGTCACCATGACCTCACCACCAATCAACATGACATCTCCACCAGTCAACATGACATCTCCACCAGTCACCTTGACCTCACCACTTGTCAACATGACATCACTACCACCAGTCAACATGACCTCACCACTTGTCAACATGACATCACTACCACCAATCAACATGACCTCACCACCAGTCATCATGACCTCACCACCAGTTACCATGACATCACTACCAGTCAACATGACATCTCCACCAGTCACCTTGACCTCACTAGTTGTCAACATGACATCATTACCACCAGTCAACATGACCTCACCACCACTTACCATGACATCACTACCAGTAAACATGACATCACCACCAACAGTCAACGAGACCTCAATACCAGTCAACATGACAACACCACAACCAGTCAACATGACATCACAACCATCATTTACCATGACATCACCACCAGTCAACATGACCTCACCACCAGTCAACATGACCTCACTACCCGTCAACATGACATCACCACAACCAGTCAACATGACATCACAACCATCATTTACCATGACATCACCACCAGTCAACATGACCTCATCATCAGTCACCCTGATCTCTATGCCAGTCACCATGACCTCACCACCAATCAACATGACATCTCCAACAGTCAACATGACATCTCCACCAGTCACCTTGACCTCACCACTTGTCAACATGACATCACTACCACCAGTCAACATGACCTCACCACTTGTCAACATGACATCACTACCACCAGTCAACATGACCTCACCACCAGTCATCATGACCTCACCACCAGTTACCATGACATCAATACCAGTCAACATGACATCTCCACCAGTCACCTTTACCTCACCACTTGTCAACATGACATCACTACCACCAGTCAACATGACCTCACCACCAGTCATCATGACCTCACCACCAGTTACAATGACATCACTACCAGTCAACATGACCTCACCACCAGTCATCATGACCTCACCACCAGTTACCATCACATCACTACCAGTCAACATGACATCACCACCAGTTAACATTACCTCACCACCACCAGTAAACATGACCTCACTACCAGTCAACATGACATCACCACAACCAGTCAACATGACATCACAACCATCATTTACCATGACATCACCACCAGTCAACATGACCTCACCACCAGTCACCCTGATCTCTGCACCAGTCACCATGACCTCACCACCAATCAACATGACATCTCCACCAGTCAACATGACATCTCCACCAGTCAACATGACCTCACCTCCAGTCACCATGACATCACAACAACAAGTCATCACAACCTCTGCACCAGTCACTATGACATCACCACCACCAGTCAACATGACATCTCCACAAAGAAACATTACCTCACCACCATCAGTTAACATGACATCTCCACCAGTCAACATTTCTTCACCACCAGTTAACCTGACCTCCCCACCAGTCACCATGACATCACAACAACAAGTCATCACAACCTCTGCACCAGTCAGCATGACATCACCACCACCAGTCAACATGACATCTCCACCAGTTAACATTACCTCACCAACATCAGTCAACATGACCTCAGCACCAGTTATAATTACCTCACCAACAGTCAACATGACATCACCACAACCAGTCAATATGACCTCACCTCCAGACACCATGACATCTCCCCCAGTCAACATGACACCTCCACCCGTCACCTTGACCTCACCACCAGTCAACAAGACATCAACACCACCAGTCAACATGACCTCACCACCAGTCGTCATGACCTCACCACCAGTGACCATGACATCACCAGCAGTCAACATGACATCACCAACACCGGTCAACATGACCTCCCTACCAGTCACCATGATATCACAACAACAAGTCATCACAACCTCTGCACCAGTCACCATGACCTCACCACCAGTCATCATGACCTCACCACCAGTCAACATTACTTCACCACCAGTCAACAAGACATCAACACCACCAGTCAACATGACCTCACCACCAGTCGTCATGACCTCACCACCAGTGACCATGACATCACCAGCAGTCAACATAACATCACCAACACCGGTCAACATGACCTCCCTACCAGTCACCATGACATCACAACAACAAGTCATCACAACCTCTGCACCAGTCACCATGACATCACCACCATCAGTCAACATGACATCTCCACCAGTCAACATTACTTCACCACCAGTCACCATGACATCACCACCACCAGTTAACATGACATCTCCGCCAGTCAACATGACTTCTCCACCAGTCAACATGACATCTCCACACATCAACTTGACCTCACCACCAGTCAACAAGACATCAACACCACCAGTCAACATGACCTCACCACCAGTCGTCATGACCTCACCACCAGTGACCATGACATCACCACCAGTCAACATGACATCACCAACACCAGTCAACATGACCTCCCCAACAGTAACCATGACATCACAACAACAAGTCATCACAACCTCTGCACCAGTCACCATGACATCACCACCACCAGTCAACATGACATCACCACCAAGCAACATTACCTCACCACCATCAGTCAACATGACATCTCCACCAGTCAACATTACTTCACCACCAGTCAACATGACATCACCACCACCAGTTAACATGACATCTTTGCCAGTCAACATGACATCTCCACCAGTCACCTTGACCTCACCACCAGTCAACATGACATCACCAGTCAACATGACCTCACCAACAGTCAACATGACATCACCACCACTAGTCAACATGACCTCACCACCAGTCTACATGACCTCATCTCCAGTCACCATGACCTCACCACCAGTCATCATGACTTCACCACCAATTAACTTGAACTCCCCACCAGTCACCATGACATCACAACAACAAGTCATCACAACCTCTGCACCAGTCACCATGACATCACCACCACAAGTCAACATGACATCTCCACCAAGCAACATTACCTCACCACCATCAATCAACATGACATCTCCACCAGTCACCTTGACCTCACCACCAGTCAACATGACATCACCAGTAAACATGACCTCACCAGCAGTCACAATGACCTCATCAACAGTCAACATGACATCACCACCATCAGTCAACGTGACCTCACCACCAGTCACAGTGACCTCACAACCAGTTACCATGATATCAACACCACCAGTTAACATGACCTCACCACCAGTAAACATAACCTCACCTCCAGTCACCATGACCTCACCACCAGTCATCATGACCTCACCACCAGTTAACTTGACCTCATCAACAGTCAACATGACATCACCACCATCAGTCAAAATGACCTCACCACCAGTAACACTGACCTCACAACCAGTCATCCTGACCTCACCATCAGTCAAAATGACATCACCACCAGTCAACATGACCTCACCAAGAGTCACCATGACCTCACCACCAGTCAACATGACATCACCACCACCGGTCAAAATGACCTCACCACCAGTCACCATGACATCACAATTACCAGTTAACATGACCTCACCACCAGTCAACATGACATCACCACCAGTTAACATTACCTCACCAACAGTCAACATGACATCACAACCACCAGTCAATATGACCTCACCACCAGTCAGCATGACATCTCCACCAGTCACCATGACATCACCACCACCAGTTAACATGACATCTCCGCCAGTCAACATGACATCTCCACCAGTCACCTTGATCTCACCACTTGTCAACATGACATCACTACCACCAGTCAACATGACCTCACCACCAGTCATCATGACCTCACCACCAGTTACCATGACATCACTACCAGTCAACATGACCTCACCACCAGTCATCATGACCTCACCACCAGTTACCATCACATCACTACCAGTCAACATGACATCACCACCACCAGTCAACATGACCTCACCACCAGTTAACACTACCTCACCAACATCAGTCAACACAATCTCACAACCAGTCACCATGACATCACCACAACCAGTCAACCCGACTTCACCACCAGTCAACATGACATCACCACCACCAGTAAACATGACCTCACTACCAGTCAACATGACATCACCACAACCAGTCAACATGACATCACAACCATCATTTACCACGACATCACCACCAGTCAACATGACCTCACCACCAGTCACCCTGATCTCTGCACCAGTCACCATGACCTCACCACCAATCAACATGACATCTCCACCAGTCAACATGACATCTCCACCAGTCACCTTGACCTCACCACTTGTCAACATGACATCACTACCACCAGTCAACATGACCTCACCACCAGTCATCATGACCTCACCACCAGTTACCATGACATCACTACCAGTCAACATGACCTCACCACCAGTCATCATGACTTCACCACCAGTTACCATCACATCACTACCAGTCAACATGACATCACCACCACTAGTCAACATGACCTCACCACCAGTTAACATTATCTCACCAACATCAGTCAACACAACCTCACCACCAGTCACCATGACATCCCAACAACCAGTCCACTCGACTTCACCACCAGTCACCATGACATCACCACCACCAGTTAACATGACATCTCCGCCAGTCAACATGACATCTCCACCAGTCACCTTGACCTCACCACCAGTCAACATGACATCACCAGTCAACATGACCTCACCAAAAGTCACCATGACCTCATCAACAGTCAACATTACATCACCACCAACAGTCAACGTGACCTCACCACCAGTCACAGTGACCTCACAACCAGTTACCATGATATCAACACCACCAGTCACCATGACATCACCACCACCAGTCAACATGACATCTCCACCAAGCAACATTACCTCACCACCATCAGTCAACATGACCTCACCGCCAGACACCATGACATCTCCACCCGTCACCTTGACCTCACCACCAGTCAACAAGACATCAACACCACTAGTCAACATGACCTCACCACCAGTCGTCATGACCCCACCAACAGTTACCATGACATCACTACCAGTCAACATGACATCACCACCACCAGTCAACATGACCTCACCACCAGTTAACATTACCTCACCAACATCAGTCAACATGACCTCAGCACCAGTTATAATTACCTCACCAACAGTCAACATGACATCACCACAACCAGTCAATATGACCTCACCTCCTGACACCATGACATCTCCCCCAGTCAACATGACACCTCCACCCGTCACCTTGACCTCACCACCAGTCAACAAGACATCAACACCACCAGTCAACATGACCTCACCACCAGTCGTCATGACCTCACCACCAGTGACCATGACATCACCAGCAGTCAACATGGGATCACCAACACCGGTCAACATGACCTCCCTACCAGTCACCATGACATCACAACAACAAGTCATCACAACCTCTGCACCAGTCACCATGACATCACCACCACAAGTCAACATGACATCTCCACCAAGCAACATTATCTCACCACCATCAGTCAACATTACATCTCCACCAGTCAACATTACTTCACCACCAGTCACCATGACATTACCACCACCAGTTAACATGACATCTCCGCCAGTCAACATGACATCTCCTCCAGTCAACATGACATCTCCACCCATCAACTTGACCTCACCACCAGTCAACAAGACATCAACACCACCAGTCAACATGACCTCACCACCAGTCGTCATGACCTCACCACCAGTGACCAGGACATC
The DNA here is from genome assembly GCF_949316205.1 of Platichthys flesus. Lineage (NCBI taxonomy): Eukaryota > Metazoa > Chordata > Actinopteri > Pleuronectiformes > Pleuronectidae > Platichthys > Platichthys flesus. Next base: position 17,643,892 of record NC_084949.1, read on the forward strand.
ACCAGCAGTCACCATGACATCACCACCACCAGTCAACCTGACTTCACCACCAGTCAACATGACATCACCACCACCAGTAAACGTGACCTCACTACCAGTCAACATGACACCACCACCACTAGTCAACATGACCTCACCACCAGTCAACATGACCTCACCTCCAGTCACCATGACCTCACCACCAGTCTTCATGACTTCACCACCAGTTAACTTGACCTCCCCACCAGTCACCATGACATCACAACAACAAGTCATCACAACCTCTGCACCAGTCAGCATGACATCACCACCACCAGTCAACATGACATCTCCACCAAGCAACATTACCTCACCACCATCAGTCAACATGACATCTCCACCAGTCAACATTACTTCACCACTTGTCAACATGACCTCACCACCAGTCATCATGACCTCACCACCAGTTACCATGACATCACTACCAGTCAACATGACATCACCACCAACAGTCAACGAGACCTCAATACCAGTCAACATGACATCACCACAACCAGTCAACATGACATCACAACCATCATTTACCATGACATCACCACCACTCAACATGACCTCACCACCAGTCAACATGACCTCACTACCAGTCAACATGACACCACCACAACCAGTCAACATTACATCACAACCATCATTTACCATGACATCACCACCAGTCAACATGACCTCACCACCAGTAACCCTGATCTCTGCACCAGTCACCATGACCTCACCACCAATCAACATGACATCTCCACCAGTCAACTTGACATCTCCACCAGTCACCTTGACCTCACCACTTGTCAACATGACATCACTACCACCAGTCAACATGACCTCATCAACAGTCAACATGACATCACCACCACCAGTCAACATGACCTCACCACCAGTCGTCATGACCTCACCACCAGTGACCATGACATCACCAGCAGTCAACATGACATCACCAACACCAGTCAACATGACCTCCCCAACAGTCACCATGACATCACAACAACAAGTCATCACAACCTCTGCACCAGTCACCATGAAATCACCACCACCAGTCAACCCGACTTCACCACCAGTCAACATGACATCACCACCACCAGTAAACATGACCTCACTACCAGTCAACATGACATCACCACAACCAGTCAACATGACATCACTACCATCATTTACCATGACATCACCACCAGTCAACATGACCTCACCACCAGTCACCCTGATCTCTGCACCAGTCACCATGACCTCACCACCAATCAACATGACATCTCCACCAGTCAACATGACATCTCCACCAGTCACCTTGACCTCACCACTTGTCAACATGACATCACTACCACCAGTCAACATGACCTCACCACCAGTCATCATGACCTCACCACCAGTTACCATGACATCACTACCAGTCAACATGACCTCACCACCAGTCATCATGACTTCACCACCAGTTACCATCACATCACTACCAGTCAACATGACATCAAAACCACTAGTCAACATGACCTCACCACCAGTTAACATTATCTCACCAACATCAGTCAACACAACCTCACCACCAGTCACCATGACATCCCCACAACCAGTCCACTCGACTTCACCACCAGTCACCATGACATCACCACCACCAGTTAACATGACCTCACCACCAGTCAACATGACATCAAAATTACCAGTTAACATGACCTCACCACCAGTCAACATGACCTCACCACCAGTTAACATTACCTCACCAACAGTCAACATGACCTCATCAACAGTCAACATGACATCACCACCATTAGTCAAAATGACCTCACCACCAGTCACAGTGACCTCACAACCAGTCATGCTTACCTCACCACCAGTCAACTTGACATCACCACCACTAGTCAACATGACCTCACCACCAGTCAACATGACCTCACCTCCAGTCACCATGACCTCACCACCAGTCATCATGACTTCACCACCAGTTAACTTGACCTCCCCACCAGTCACCATGACATCACAACAACAAGTCATCACAACCTCTGCACCAGTCAGCATGACATCACCACCACCAGTCAACATGACATCTCCACCAAGCAACATTACCTCACCACCATCAGTCAACATGACATCTCCACCAGTCAACATTACTTCACCACTTGTCAACATGACCTCACCACCAGTCATCATGACCTCACCACCAGTTACCATGACATCACTACCAGTCAACATGACATCACCACCAACAGTCATCAAGACCTCAACACCAGTCAACATGACATCACCACAACCAGTCAACATGACATCACAACCATCATTTACCATGACATCACCACCAGTCAACATGACCTCACCACCAGTGAACATGACCTCACTACCAGTCAACATGACACCACCACAACCAGTCAACATGACATCACAACCATCATTTACCATGACATCACCACCAGTCAACATGACCTCACCACCAGTAACCCTGATCTCTGCACCAGTCACCATGACCTCACCACCAATCAACATGACATCTCCACCAGTCAACATGACATCTCCACCAGTCACCTTGACCTCACCACTTGTCAACATGACATCACTACCACCAGTCAACATGACCTCACCACTTGTCAACATGACATCACTACCACCAATCAACATGACCTCACCACCAGTCATCATGACCTCACCACCAGTTACCATGACATCATTACCAGTCAACATGACATCTCCACCAGTCACCTTGACCTCACCACTTGTCAACATGACATCATTACCACCAGTCACCATGACCTCACCACCAGTCATCATAACTTCACCACCAGTTAACTTGACCTCCCCACCAGTCACCATGACATCACCACCACCAGTTAACATGACCTCACCACCAGTCAACATGACCTCAGCAACAGTTAAAATTACCTCACCAACAGTCAACATGACATCACAACCACCAGTCAATATGACCTCACCACCAGTCAGCATGACATCTCTACCAGTCAACATGACATCTCCACCAGTCACCATGACCTCACCATCAGTCAATATGACATCACCACCACCAGTCAACATGACCTCACCACCAGTCACAGTGACCTCACAACCAGTCATCCTTACATCACCACCAGTCAACTTGACATCACCACCACTAGTCAACATGACCTCACCACCAGTCAACATGACCTCACCTCCAGTCACCATGACATCACAACAACAAGTCATCACAACCTCTGCACCAGTCACCATGACATCACCACCACCAGTCAACATGACATCTCCACCAAGCAACATTGCCTCACCACCATCAGTCAACATGACATCTCCACCAGTCAACATTACTTCACCACTTGTCAACATGACCTCACCACCAGTCATCATGACCTCACCACCAGTTACCATGACATCACTACCAGTCAACATGACATCACCACCAACAGTCAACGAGACCTCAATACCAGTCAACATGACATCACCACTACCAGTCAACATGAAATCACAACCATCATTTACCATGACATCACCACCAGTCAACATGACCTCACCACCAGTCAACATGACCTCACTACCAGTCAACATGACACCACCACAACCAGTCAACATGACATCACAACCATCATTTACCATGACATCACCACCAGTCAACATTACCTCACCACCAGTAACCCTGATCTCTGCACCAGTCACCATGACCTCACCACCAATCAACATGACATCTCCACCAGTCAACATGACATCTCCACCAGTCACCTTGACCTCACCACTTGTCAACATGACATCACTACCACCAGTCAACATGACCTCACCACTTGTCAACATGACATCACTACCACCAATCAACATGACCTCACCACCAGTCATCATGACCTCACCACCAGTTACCATGACATCACTACCAGTCAACATGACATCTCCACCAGTCACCTTGACCTCACTACTTGTCAACATGACATCATTACCACCAGTCAACATGACCTCACCACCACTTACCATGACATCACTACCAGTAAACATGACCTCACCACCAGTCATCATGACCTCACCACCAGTTACCATCACATCACTACCAGTCAACATGACATCACCACCACCAGTCAACATGACCTCACCACCAGTTAACATTACCTCACCAACATCAGTCAACACAACCTCACCACCAGTCACCATGACATCACCACAACCAGTCAACCCGACTTCACCACCAGTCAACATGACATCACCACCACCAGTAAACATGACCTCTCTACCAGTCAACATGACATCACCACAACCAGTCAACATGACATCACAACCATCATTTACCATGACATCACCACCAGTCAACATGAACTCACCACCAGTCATCATGACTTCACCACCAGTTACCATCACATCACTACCAGTCAACATGACATCACCACCACTAGTCAACATGACCTCACCACCAGTTAACATTACCTCACCAACATCAGTCAACACAACCTCACCACCAGTCACCATGACATCACCACAACCAGTCAACCCGACTTCACCACCAGTCACCATGACATCACCACCACCAGTTAACATGACCTCACCACCAGTCAACATGACCTCAGCAACAGTTAAAATTACCTCACCAACAGTCAACATGACATCACAACCACCAGTCAATATGACCTCACCACCAGTCAGCACAACATCTCTACCAGTCAACATGACATCTCCACCAGTCACCATGACGTCACCATCAGTCAATATGACATCACCACCACCAGTCAACATGACCTCACCACCAGTCACAGTGACCTCACAACCAGTCATCCTTACCTCACCACCAGTCAACTTGACATCACCACCACTAGTCAACATGACCTCACCACCAGTCAACATGACCTCACCTCCAGTCACCATGACATCACAACAACAAGTCATCACAACCTCTGCACCAGTCACTATGACATCACCACCACCAGTCAACATGACATCTCCACAAAGCAACATTACCTCACCACCATCAGTTAACATGACATCTCCACCAGTCAACATTACTTCACCACCAGTTAACCTGACCTCCCCACCAGTCACCATGACATCACAACAACAAGTCATCACAACCTCTGCACCAGTCACCATGACATCACCACCACCAGTCAACATGACATCTCCACCAAGCAACATTACCTCACCACCATCAGTCAACATGACATCTCCACCAGTCAACATTACTTCACCACTTGTCAACATGACATCACAACCATCATTTACCATGACATCACCACCAGTCACCATGACCTCAGCACCAGTTAACATTACCTCACCAACAGTCAACATGACATCACAACCACCAGTCAATATGACCTCACCACCAGTCAGCATGACATCTCCACCAGTCACCATGACATCACCACCACCAGTTAACATGACATCTCCGCCAGTCAACATGACATCTCCACCAGTCACCTTGACCTCACGACCAGTCAACATGATATCACCACCACCAGTCAACATGACCTCACCAACAGTCAACATGACCTCATCAACAGTCAACATGACATCACCACCATCAGTCAAAATGACCTCACCACCAGTCACACTGACCTCACAACCAGTCATCCTGACCTCACCATCAGTCAAAATGACATCACCACCAGTCAACATGACCTCACCAAGAGTCACCATGACCTCACCACCAGTCAACATGACATCACCACCACCGGTCAACATGACATCACCACCAGTCAACATGACATCACCAACATCAGTCAATATGACCTCACCATCAGTCAACATGACATCACCACCACCAGTTAACATGACATCACCACCAGTCTACATGACATCTCCACCAATCAAAATGACATCACCACCAGTCAACTTGATGTCTCCACCTCCAATCATCATGACCTCACCACCACTTCGCATAATCTCAACTCCAATATCCACTGTGTCTCCTATAGGTATTAGTTTCCATTCAATGTTCTTAGTTGAGAACACCTTTTATCTAATATATCATAAGGTCATGTATAATTCAGGAATCATGGTCTGTATTATAATCATGGTACAAAATCTGGTAGACCCTAATTTTTCATATACTTCTAGGCAATGCAACCTCCTCACCAACATCTGGATCCTCAGCAGCGGTTGTCACAACAGTTGCACAAGAAGAAGATTCAAAACTTCCGTTGGAATTTAAATTGCAACTAAATTTTACCTCACAACTTAGAAACAAATCATCCGAGGAGTTCAAGACATTAGAAAATACAATAGTAACAGCAGTAAGTACAAAGAAATATCTTAATATTTTTATGTCATTCTTAATATATTAGTGTTCATAATCAATGTGACTTGGTAAACAAAATATAGGGATGATCGTATGTTAATTTCCCCGGGAATAAGCTGGGATCTAAATGAAAGAAACCAGGCCCATTTAGGAAACTGGTATCTATGACTGTATGAAATGTGATTCTGCTTAATAGAGCTTGGTGGAGGTATGCACACTATGGAGTGTGTTCTCGTTCTCTGAGAAATCAATGTAAATGTTGTAAAAGAAACTATTTCTCAAAGTTAATGATACTGAAAAAAGAAGGAGAGTTGTGACAGCAGGGTTGCTTTGGGTTTAAATGACAAAAAATGAGACAGTGTTTATGTAGTTGCAACCGTCTTCCTTCTCTAATCCTGTTTTGGTATATTACTCTTACTGTTTGTCAATTTCATTTCCCCAGCTTGATGCTGTCTATTCGGAAGAATACGGAGACAGATTCGTTGGAACTAAGATCATCTCTTTCAGGTAAGTGACATCACACTTTATCTAACATCTGAATAAGAAAATAGTAAGTGTGTCACTAAAGCTGTTTGCAGGGAACTGTAGTAATTGAAATAGAGTCAGTATGTGTGGAATTCCCATTCGTTATTTAATCAATCATTTTGACTTCATCAAATGTCTGCAGTACATTTTGGTATAATTTTGACAAGTCAAAAAGAATGGCTGTAAATGAAGAAGGATGACATGACAACAGCCAAAAGTGAAGCCAAAGTATCTGGATCACATGCCAGTGGCTTCCAACAGAAAAGCTCATAAGTTCTGTCCTCTCCATCTTAACAAATGGGACAGAGGCTTATATCCCAAAAAATGTTAAAAATACATGTCAGATATTTTTTTTAACAAAGACGATTTCTGACAATTCAGGTAATTTGTATTTATTTTTATCAAAAGCTCAAATTTATGCTTTACATTAGTTATTTTAAGTGACAAAAATCGGGTGAGACATAATAATTGACAGCTGGGATCGATATTTGATTGGTCTGCTGGGTTTATTGGCATAACCTCTACACCCTGGCCAAACTCCAAGATGACTATTGCACAGACTCAGATTTCAATAGCATGAGATGGCAGCATCCTTACCAGTGATATTGTATATTTTTGGAAAAAGTGGAGTGAAATATTGATGCATCGTTCATCTATGTATAAACAGTTACTGGTCACAAATGCCACGTAACAATATTAATGATTTTCCTTACAGTGAAGGATCAGTTGTTGTAGAGGCTGAGCTTCAGTTCAAAAATACCAGCTCAGTGCCAGAAACTACTGCTGTGGAAAATGTTCTGGTGGATGAAGCAACCAACAATCCCAACTTCTCTCTTTCAATTAACACATCAAGCATTGTTATAACAGGTAAGCATTGTGTAATAGTTTTTGTTGCTAACACTACATAATACAGAAATTGACTAACAGTGTAACAGTACAAATTACCTGAACATTCCTTGGAGATAAGTGTTTGAAATATGTACAAATACTCATCCATTCATACTGGTATTCAATGAAGGTATAGCAGAACAAGGGGTATCCATTTAGATTTAGTGGAAAGTATTTCATCGTTTAATTGCACACCTGAATATTTTAGATATTTTAGGTGCTTAATATCATGTAGTCAAAGATAGCTGGGTATTTACATTTTGTTGAAAGAAATGTGCTAGGTTTGTAGGAGCATGTTCCCTTTGATGAAAAAGGCCAATCTTGAGCATGATTACAGCTGAAAATATTAAAAAAATATGAGTTGAAATGGTCAAATTTGTCTGGATAAAAAGTGACACTCTTCAGAAGAGTTTGTCTGCACAAACAGCAACTCTCCTGAAGACTGCATTCTTCTGATAAAGACCATGTTTGACAGTCAAGTTTTGTGGTGACCAATCTTAGAGATAAGAAGACTAAACCTCCTATATGGTAAAGGTTGGGAAGATAAGCTGTAATTTGTGTGTTGCTATACGTATGTTAACCGTGATTATTTTGACTGTGTAGAGACGATTTTGTACTAATTCAAAAGATCCTGAAACCACTGAAACAATATCCTTTTGGTTGTTACAGAAATTGCTGCACCAACAACAAGCCCAGCAACTGTTACAACTGTGCCTATCACTTCAGCTGCCAATGTCACAGTTGCTACAACTGCTGCAACCTATGTTCCAACTGGCTCTACAGGTGTGAATATGACCTCAACACCAGTTAACATGACCTCACCACCAGTTACCATGACATCACTACCAGTCAACATGACATCACCACCACCAGTCAACATGACCTCACCACCAGTTAGCATTTCCTCACCAACATCAGTCAACACAACCTCACCACCAGTCACCATGACATCACCACAACCAGTCACCATGACATCACCACCACCAGTTAACATGACCTCACCACCAGTCAACATGACCTCAGCACCAGTTAAAATTACCTCACCAACAGTCAACATGACATCACAACCACCAGTCAATATGACCTCACCACCAGTCAGCATGACATCTCTACCAGTCAACATGACATCTCCACCAGTCACCATGACCTCACAATCAGTCAATATGACATTACCACAACCAGTCACCATGACATCACAAACACCAGTCAACATGACCTCCCCACCAGTCACCAAGACATCACAACAACACATCATCACAACCTCTGCACCAGTCACCATGACATCACCACCACCAGTCAACATGACATCTCCACCAAGCAACATTACCTCACCACCATCAGTCAACATGACATCTCTATCAGTCAACATTACTTCACAACCAGTCACCATGACATCACCACCACCAGTTAACATGACATCTCCGCCAGTCAACATGACATCTCCACCAGTCACCTTGACCTCACCACCAGTCAAAATGACATCACCAGTCAACATGACCTCACCAACAGTCACCATGACCTCATCAACAGTCAACATGACATCACCACCATCAGTCAACGTGACCTCACCACCAGTCACAGTTACCTCACAACCAGTTACCATGATATCAACACCACCAGTCACCATGACATCACCACCACCAGTCAACATGATATCTCCACCAAGCAACATTACCTCACCACCATCAGTCAACATGACCTCACCGCCAGTCATCACAACCTCACCACCTGTTACCATGACATCACTACCAGTCAAAATAACATCACCACCACCAGTCAACATGACACCTCCACCCGTCACCTTGACCTCACCACCAGTCAACAAGACATCAACACCACCAGTTAACATGACCTCACCACCAGTCAACATGACCTCACCACCAGTTAACATTACCTCACCAACAGTCAACATGACCTCATCAACAGTCAACATGACATCACCACCATTAGTCAAAATGACCTCACCACCAGTCACAGTGACCTCACAACCAGTCATCCTTACCTCACCACCAGTCAACTTGACATCACCACCACTAGTCAACATGACCTCACCACCAGTCAACATGACCTCACCTCCAGTCACCATGACCTCACCACCAGTCATCATGACTTCACCACCAGTTAACTTGACCTCCCCACCAGTCACCATGACATCACAACAACAAGTCATCACAACCTCTGCACCAGTCAGCATGACATCACCACCACCAGTCAACATGACATCTCCACCAAGCAACATTACCTCACCACCATCAGTCAACATGACATCTCCACCAGTCAACATTACTTCACCACTTGTCAACATGACCTCACCACCAGTCATCATGACCTCACCACCAGTTACCATGACATCACTACCAGTCAACATGACATCACCACCAACAGTCATCGAGACCTCAATACCAGTCAACATGACATCACCACAACCAGTCAACATGACATCACAACCATCATTTACCATGACATCACCACCAGTCAACATGACCTCACCACCAGTCAACATGACCTCACTACCAGTCAACATGACACCACCACAACCAGTCAACATGACATCACAACCATCATTTACCATGACATCACCACCAGTCAACATGACCTCACCACCAGTAACCCTGATCTCTGCACCAGTCACCATGACCTCACCACCAATCAACATGACATCTCCACCAGTCAAAATGACATCTCCACCAGTCACCTTGACCTCACCACTTGTCAACATGACATCACTACCACCAGTCAACATGACCTCACCACTTGTCAACATGACATCACTACCACCAATCAACATGACCTCACCACCAGTCATCATGACCTCACCACCAGTTACCATGACATCATTACCAGTCAACATGACATCTCCACCAGTCACCTTGACCTCACCACTTGTCAACATGACATCATTACCACCAGTCACCATGACCTCACCACCAGTCATCATGACTTCACCACCAGTTAACTTGACCTCCCCACCAGTCACCATGACATCACCACCACCAGTTAACATGACCTCACCACCAGTCAACATGACCTCAGCAACAGTTAAAATTACCTCACCAACAGTCAACATGACATCACAACCACCAGTCAATATGACCTCACCACCAGTCAGCATGACATCTCTACCAGTCAACATGACATCTCCACCAGTCACCATGACCTCACCATTAGTCAATATGACATCACCACCACCAGTCAACATGACCTCACCACCAGTCACAGTGACCTCACAACCAGTCATCCTTACATCACCACCAGTCAACTTGACATCACCACCACTAGTCAACATGACCTCACCACCAGTCAACATGACCTCACCTCCAGTCACCATGACATCACAACAACAAGTCATCACAACCTCTGCACCAGTCACCATGACATCACCACCACCAGTCAACATTACATCTCCACCAAGCAACATTGCCTCACCACCATCAGTCAACATGACATCTCCACCAGTCAACATTACTTCACCACTTGTCAACATGACCTCACCACCAGTCATCATGACCTCACCACCAGTTACCATGACATCACTACCAGTCAACATGACATCACCACCAACAGTCAACGAGACCTCAATACCAGTCAACATGACATCACCACAACCAGTCAACATGACATCACAACCATCATTTACCATGACATCACCACCAGTCAACATGACCTCACCACCAGTCAACATGACCTCACTACCAGTCAACATGACACCACCACAACCAGTCAACATGACATCACAACCATCATTTACCATGACATCACCACCAGTCAACATTACCTCACCACCAGTAACCCTGATCTCTGCACCAGTCACCATGACCTCACCACCAATCAACATGACATCTCCACCAGTCAACATGACATCTCCACCAGTCACCTTGACCTCACCACTTGTCAACATGACATCACTACCACCAGTCAACATGACCTCACCACTTGTCAACATGACATCACTACCACCAATCAACATGACCTCACCACCAGTCATCATGACCTCACCACCAGTTACCATGACATCACTACCAGTCAACATGACATCTCCACCAGTCACCTTGACCTCACTAGTTGTCAACATGACATCATTACCACCAGTCAACATGACCTCACCACCACTTACCATGACATCACTACCAGTAAACATGACATCACCACCAACAGTCAACGAGACCTCAATACCAGTCAACATGACATCACCACAACCAGTCAACATGACATCACAACCATCATTTACCATGACATCACCACCAGTCAACATGACCTCACCACCAGTCAACATGACCTCACTACCCGTCAACATGACATCACCACAACCAGTCAACATGACATCACAACCATCATTTACCATGACATCACCACCAGTCAACATGACCTCATCATCAGTCACCCTGATCTCTATGCCAGTCACCATGACCTCACCACCAATCAACATGACATCTCCAACAGTCAACATGACATCTCCACCAGTCACCTTGACCTCACCACTTGTCAACATGACATCACTACCACCAGTCAACATGACCTCACCACTTGTCAACATGACATCACTACCACCAGTCAACATGACCTCACCACCAGTCATCATGACCTCACCACCAGTTACCATGACATCAATACCAGTCAACATGACATCTCCACCAGTCACCTTTACCTCACCACTTGTCAACATGACATCACTACCACCAGTCAACATGACCTCACCACCAGTCATCATGACCTCACCACCAGTTACCATGACATCACTACCAGTCAACATGACCTCACCACCAGTCATCATGACCTCACCACCAGTTACCATCACATCACTACCAGTCAACATGACATCACCACCACCAGTTAACATGACCTCACCACCAGTTAACATTACCTCACCACCACCAGTAAACATGACCTCACTACCAGTCAACATGACATCACCACAACCAGTCAACATGACATCACAACCATCATTTACCATGACATCACCACCAGTCAACATGACCTCACCACCAGTCACCCTGATCTCTGCACCAGTCACCATGACCTCACCACCAATCAACATGACATCTCCACCAGTCAACATGACATCTCCACCAGTCAACATGACCTCACCTCCAGTCACCATGACATCACAACAACAAGTCATCACAACCTCTGCACCAGTCACTATGACATCACCACCACCAGTCAACATGACATCTCCACAAAGAAACATTACCTCACCACCATCAGTTAACATGACATCTCCACCAGTCAACATTTCTTCACCACCAGTTAACCTGACCTCCCCACCAGTCACCATGACATCACAACAACAAGTCATCACAACCTCTGCACCAGTCACCATGACATCACCACCACCAGTCAACATGACATCTCCACCAAGCAACATTACCTCACCACCATCAGTCAACATGACATCTCCACCAGTCAACATTACTTCACCACTTGTCAACATGACCTCACCACCAGTCATCATGACCTCACCACCAGTTACCATGACATCACTACCAGTCAACATGACATCACCACCAACAGTCAACGAGACCTCACTACCAGTCAACATGACATCACAACCATCATTTACCATGACATCACCACCAGTCACCATGACCTCAGCACCAGTTAACATTACCTCACCAACAGTCAACATGACATCACAACCACCAGTCAATATGACCTCACCACCAGTCAGCATGACATCTCCACCAGTCACCATGACATCACCACCACCAGTTAACATGACATCTCCGCCAGTCAACATGACATCTCCACCAGTCACCTTGACCAAACGACCAGTCAACATGATATCACCACCACCAGTCAACATGACCTCACCAACAGTCAACATGACCTCATCAACAGTCAACATGACATCACCACCATCAGTCAAAATGACCTCACCACCAGTCACACTGACCTCACAACCAGTCATCCTGACCTCACCATCAGTCAAAATGACATCACCACCAGTTAACTTGAACTCCCCACCAGTCACCATGACATCACAACAAGTCATCACAACCTCTGTACCAGTCACCATGACATCACCACCACCAGTCAACATGACATCTCCACCAATCAACATTACCTCACCACCATCAGTCAACATGACATCTCCACCAGTCACCTTGACCTCACCACCAGTCAACATGACATCACCAGTCAACATGACCTCACCAACAGTCACCATGACCTCATCAACAGTCAACATGACATCACCACCATCAGTCAACGTGACCTCACCACCAGTCACAGTGACCTCACAACAAGTTACCATGATATCAACACCACCAGTTAACATGACCTCACCACCAGTAAACATAACCTCACCTCCAGTCACCATGACCTCACCACCAGAAATCATGACCTCACCACCAGTTAACTTGACCTCATCAACAGTCAACATGAAATCACCACCATCAGTCAAAATGACCTCACCACCGGTAACACTGACCTCACAACCAGTCATCCTGACCTCACCATCAGTCAAAATGACATCACCACCAGTCAACATGACCTCACCAAGAGTCACCATGACCTCACCACCAGTCAACATGACATCACCACCACCGGTCAAAATGACCTCACCACCAGTCACCATGACATCACAATTACCAGTTAACATGACCTCACCACCAGTCAACATGACCTCACCACCAGTTAACATTACCTCACCAACAGTCAACATGACATCACAACCACCAGTCAATATGACCTCACCACCAGTCAGCATGACATCTCCACCAGTCACCATGACATCACCACCACCAGTTAACATGACATCTCCGCCAGTCAACATGACATCTCCACCAGTCACCTTGATCTCACCACTTGTCAACATGACATCACTACCACCAGTCAACATGACCTCACCACCAGTTAACTTGAACTCCCCACCAGTCACCATGACATCACAACAAGTCATCACAACCTCTGCACCAGTCACCATGACATCACCACCACCAGTCAACATGACATCTCCACCAAGCAACATTACCTCACCACCATCAGTCAACATGACATCTCCACCAGTCACCTTGACCTCACCACCAGTCAACATGACATCACCAGTCAACATGACCTCACCAACAGTCACCATGACCTCATCAACAGTCAACATGACATCACCACCATCAGTCAACGTGACCTCACCACCAGTCACAGTGACCTCACAACCAGTTACCATGATATCAACACCACCAGTTAACATGACCTCACCACCAGTAAACATAACCTCACCTCCAGTCACCATGACCTCACCACCAGTCATCATGACCTCACCACCAGTTAACTTGACCTCATCAACAGTCAACATGACATCACCACCATCAGTCAAAATGACCTCACCACCAGTAACACTGACCTCACAACCAGTCATCCTGACCTCACCATCATTCAAAATGACATCACCACCAGTCAACATGACCTCACCAAGAGTCACCATGACCTCACCACCAGTCAACATGACATCACCACCACCGGTAAAAATGACCTCACCACCAGTCACCATGACATCACCAACAGTCAACATGACATCACAACCACCAGTCATTATGACCTCACGACCAGTCAGCATGACATCTCCACCAGTTACCATGACATCACCACCACCAGTTAACATGACATCTCCGCCAGTCAACATGACATCTAAACCAGTCACCTTGATCTCACCACTTGTCAACATGACATCACTACCACCAGTCAACATGACCTCACCACCAGTCATCATGACCTCACCACCAGTTACCATGACATCACTACCAGTCAACATGACCTCACCACCTGTCATCATGACCTCACCACCAGTTACCATCACATCACTACCAGTCAACATGACATCACCACCACCAGTCAACATGACCTCACCACCAGTTAACATTACCTCACCAACATCAGTCAACACAACCTCACCACCAGTCACCATGACATCACAATTACCAGTTAACATGACCTCACCACCAGTAAACATGACCTCACCACCAGTCAGCATGACATCTCCACCAGTCACCATGACATCACCACCACCAGTTAACATGACATCTCCGCCAGTCAACATGACATCTCCACCAGTCACCTTGACCTCACGACCAGTCAACATGACATCACCACCACCAGTCAACATGACCTCACCAACAGTCAACATGACCTCATCAACAGTCAACATGACATCACCACCATCAGTCAAAATTACCTCACCACCAGTCACATTGACCTCACAACCAGTCACACTGACCTCACAACCAGTCAACATGACCTCACCAAGAGTCAACATGACCTCACCACCAGTTAACATGACCTCACCACCAGTCAACATGACCTCAGCACCAGTTAAAATTACCTCACCAACAGTCAACATGACATCACAACCACCAGTCAATATGACCTTACCACCAGTCAGCATGACATCTCTACAAGTCAACATGACATCTCCACCAGTCACCATGACCTCACCATCAGTCAACATGACATCACCACCACCAGTCAACATGACCTCACCACCAGTCACAGTGACCTCACAACCAGTCATCCTTACCTCACCACCAGTCAACTTGACATCACCACCACTAGTCAACATGACCTCACCACCAGTAAACATGACCTCACCTCCAGTCACCATGACCTCACCACCAGTCATCATGACTTCACCACCAGTCAGCATGACATCTCCACCAGTCACCATGACATCACCACCACCAGTTAACATGACATCTCCGCCAGTCAACATGACATCTCCACCAGTCACCTTGACCTCACGACCAGTCAACATGACATCACCACCACCAGTCAACATGACCTCACCATCAGTCAAAATGACATCACCACCAGTCAACATGACCTCACCAAGAGTCACCATGACCTCACCACCAGTTAACATGACCTCACCACCAGTCAACATGACCTCAGCACCAGTTAAAATTACCTCACCAACAGTCAACATGACATCACAACCACCAGTCAATATGACCTCACCACCAGTTAACATGACCTCACCACCAGTCAACATGACCTCAGCACCAGTTAAAATTACCTCACCAACAGTCAACATGACATCACCACCACCAGTCAACATGACCTCACCACGAGTCACAGTGACCTCACAACCAGTCATCCTTACCTCACCACCAGTCAACTTGACATCACCACCACTAGTCAACATGACCTCACCACCAGTCAACATGACCTCACCTCCAGTCACCATGACCTCACCACCAGTCATCATGACTTCACCACCAGTTAACTTGACCTCCCCACCAGTCACCATGACATCACAACAACAAGTCATCACAACCTCTGCACCAGTCACCATGACATCACCACCACCAGTCAACATGACATCTCCACCAAGCAACATTACCTCACCACCATCAGTCAACATGACATCTCCACCAGTCAACATTACTTCATCACTTGTCAACATGACCTCACCACCAGTCATTATGACCTCACCACCAGTTACCATGACATCACTACCAGTAAACATGACATCACCACCAACAGTCAACGAGACCTCAATACCAGTCAACATGACATCACCACAACCAGTCAACATGACATCACAACCATCATTTACCATGACATCACCACCAGTCAACATGACCTCACCACCAGTCAACATGACCTCAGTACCAGTCAACATGACATCACCACAACCAGTCAACATGACATCACAACCATCATTTACCATGACATCACCACCAGTCAACATTACCTCACCATCAGTCACCCTGATCTCTATGCCAGTCACCATGACCTCACCACCAATCAACATGACATCTCCAACAGTCAACATGACATCTCCACCAGTCACCTTGACCTCACCACTTGTCAACATGACATCACTACCACCAGTCAACATGACCTCACCACTTGTCAACATGACATCACTACCACCAGTCAACATGACCTCACCACCAGTCATCATGACCTCACCACCAGTTACCATGACATCAATACCAGTCAACATGACATCTCCACCAGTCACCTTTACCTCACCACTTGTCAACATGACATCACTACCACCAGTCCACATGACCTCACCACCAGTCATCATGACCTCACCACCAGTTACCATGACATCACTACCAGTCAACATGACCTCACCACCAGTCATCATGACCTCACCACCAGTTACCATCACATCACTACCAGTCAACATGACATCACCACCACCAGTTAACATGACCTCACCACCAGTTAACATTACCTCACCACCACCAGTAAACATGACCTCACTACCAGTCAACATGACATCACCACAACCAGTCAACATGACATCACAACCATCATTTACCATGACATCACCACCAGTCAACATGACCTCACCACCAGTCACCCTGATCTCTGCACCAGTCACCATGACCTCACCACCAATCAACATGACATCTCCACCAGTCAACATGACATCTCCACCAGTCACCTTGACCTCACCACCAATCAACATGACATCTCCACCAGTCAACATGACATCTCCACCAGTCACCTTGACCTCACCACTTGTCAACATGACATCACTACCAACAGTCAACATGACCTCACCACCAGTCATCAAGACCTCACCACCAGTTACCATAACATCACTACCAGTCAACATGACCTCACCACCAGTCATCATGACTTCACCACCAGTTACCATCACATCACTACCAGTCAACATGATATCACCGACACTAGTCAACATGACCTCACCACCAGTTAACATTAACTCACCAACATCAGTCAACACAACCTCACCACCAGTCACCATGACATCACAATTACCAGTTAACATGACCTCACCACCAGTCAACATGACCTCACCACCAGTTAACATTACCTCACCAACAGTCAACATGACATCTCCACCATTCACCATGACATCAGCACCACCAGTTAACATGACATCTCCGCCATTCAACATGACATCTCCACCAGTCACCTTGACCTCACGACCAGTCAACATGACATCACCACCACCAGTCAACATGACCTCACCATCAGTCAAAATGACATCACCACCAGTCAACATGACCTCACCAAGAGTCACCATGACCTCACCACCAGTTAACATGACCTCACCACCAGTCAACATGACCTCAGCACCAGTTAAAATTACCTCACCAACAGTCAACATGACATCACAACCACCAGTCAATATGACCTCACCACCAGTCAGCATGACATCTCTACCAGTCAATATGACATCTCCACCAGTCACCATGACCTCACCATCAGTCAACATGACATCACCACCACCAGTCAACATGACCTCACCACCAGTCACAGTGACCTCACAACCAGTCATCCTTACCTCACTACCAGTCAACTTGACATCACCACCACTAGTCAACATGACCTCACCACCAGTCAACATGACCTCACCTCCAGTCACCATGACCTCACCACCAGTCATCATGACTTCACCACCAGTTAACTTGACCTCCCCACCAGTCACCATGACATCACAACAAGTCATCACAACCTCTGCACCAGTCACCATGACATCACCACCACCAGTCAACATGACATCTCCACCAAGCAACATTACCTCACCACCATCAGTCAACATGACATCTCCACCAGTCAACATTACTTCACCACTTGTCAACATGACCTCACCACCAGTCATCATGACCTCACCACCAGTTACCATGATATCACTACCAGTCAACATGACATCACCACCAACAGTCAACGAGACCTCACTACCAGTCAACATGACATCACCACAACCAGTCAACATGACATCACAACCATCATTTACCATGACATCACCACCAGTCAACATGACCTCAACACCAGTCAACAAGACCTCACTACCAGTCAACATGACATCACAACCATCATTTACCATGACATCACCACCAGTAAACATGACCTCACAACCAGTCACCCTGATCTCTGCACTAGTCACCATGACCTCACCACCAATCAACATGACATCTCCAACAGTCAACATGACATCTCCACCAGTCACTTTGACCTCACCACTTGTCAACATGACATCACTACCACCAGTCAACATGACCTCACCACTTGTCAACATGACATCACTACCACCAGTCACCAGGACCTCACCACCAGTCATCATGACCTCACCACCAGTCAACATGACATCTCCACCAGTCACCTTGACCTCACCACTTGTCAACATGACATCACTACCACCAGTCAACATGACCTCACCACCAGTCATCATGACCTCACCACCAGTTAACATTACCTCACCAACAGTCAACATGACATCACAACCACCAGTCAATATGACCTCACCACCAGTCAGCATGACATCTCCACCATTCACCATGACATTAGCACCACCAGTTAACATGACATCTCCGCCATTCAACATGACATCTCCACCAGTCACCTTGACCTCACGACCAGTCAACATGACATCACCACCACCAGTCAACATGACCTCACCATCAGTCAAAATGACATCACCACCAGTCAACATGACCTCACCAAGAGTCACCATGACCTCACCACCAGTTAACATGACCTCACCACCAGTCAACATGACCTCAGCACCAGTTAAAATTACCTCACCAACAGTCAACATGACATCACAACCACCAGTCAATATGACCTCACCACCAGTCAGCATGACATCTCTACCAGTCAATATGACATCTCCACCAGTCACCATGACCTCACCATCAGTCAACATGACATCACCACCACCAGTCAACATGACCTCACCACCAGTCACAGTGACCTCACAACCAGTCATCCTTACCTCACTACCAGTCAACTTGACATCACCACCACTAGTCAACATGACCTCACCACCAGTCAACATGACCTCACCTCCAGTCACCATGACCTCACCACCAGTCATCATGACTTCACCACCAGTTAACTTAACCTCCCCACCAGTCACCATGACATCACAACAAGTCATCACAACCTCTGCACCAGTCACCATGACATCACCACCACCAGTCAACATGACATCTCCACCAAGCAACATTACCTCACCACCAGTCAACATGACATCTCCACCAGTCAACATTACTTCACCACTTGTCAACATGACCTCACCACCAGTCATCATGACCTCACCACCAGTTACCATGACATCACTACCAGTCAACATGACATCACCACCAACAGTCAACGAGACCTCACTACCAGTCAACATGACATCACCACAACCAGTCAACATGACATCACAACCATCATTTACCATGACATCACCACCAGTCAACATGACCTCACCACCTGTCAACAAGACCTCACTACCAGTCAACATGACATCACAACCATCATTTACCATGACATCAGCACCAGTAAACATGACCTCACAACCAGTCACCCTGATCTCTGCACTAGTCACCATGACCTCACCACCAATCAACATGACATCTCCAACAGTCAACATGACATCTCCACCAGTCACCTTGACCTCACCACTTGTCAACATGACATCACTACCACCAGTCAACATGACCTCACCACTTGTCAACATGACATCACTACCACCAGTCACCAGGACCTCACCACCAGTCATCATGACCTCACCACCAGTCAACATGACATCTCCACCAGTCACCTTGACCTCACCACTTGTCAACATGACATCACTACCACCAGTCAACATGACCTCACCACCAGTCATCATGACCTCACCACCAGTTACCATGACATCACTACCAGTCAACATGACATCACCACCACCAGTCAACATGACCTCACCACCAGTTAACATTACCTCACCAACATCAGTCAACACAACCTCACCACCGTTAACCATGACATCACCACAACCAGTCAACCCGACTTCACCACCAGTCAACATGACATCACCACCACCAGTAAACATGACCTCACTACCAGTGTACATGACATCACCACAACCAGTCAACATGACATCACAACCATCATTTACCATGACATCACCACCAGTCAACATGACCTCACCACCAGTCACCCTGATCTCTGCACCAGTCACCATGACCTCACCACCAATCAACATGACATCTCCACCAGTCAACATGACATCTCCACCAGTCACCTTGACCTCACCACTTGTCAACATGACATCACTACCACCAGTCAACATGACCTCACCACCAGTCATCATGACCTCACCACCAGTTACCATGACATCACTACCAGTCAACATGACCTCACCACCAGTCATCATGACTTCACCACCAGTTACCATCACATCAGTACCAGTCAACATGACATCACCACCACCAGTCAACATGACCTCACCACCAGTTAACATTACCTCACCAACATCAGTCAACACAACCTCACCACCAGTCACCATGACATCACCACAACCAGTCAACCCGACTTCACCACCAGTCACCATGACATCACCACCACCAGTTAACATGACCTCACCACCAGTCAACATGACCTCAGCACCAGTTAAAATTACCTCACCAACAGTCAACATGACATCACAACCACCAGTCAATATGACCTCACCACCAGTCAGCATGACATCTCTACCAGTCAACATGACATCTCCACCAGTCACCATGACCTCACCACCAGTCAACATGACATCACCACCACCAGTCAACATGACCTCACCACCAGTCACAGTGACCTCACAACCAGTCATCCTTACCTCACCACCAGTCAACTTGACATCACCACCACTATTCAACATGACCTCACCACCAGTCAACATGACCTCACCTCCAGTCACCATGACATCACAACAACAAGTCATCACAACCTCTGCACAAGTCACCATGACATCACCACCACCAGTCAACACAACATCTCCACCAAGCAACATTACTTCACCACCATCAGTCAACATGACATCTCCACCAGTCAACATTACTTCACCACCAGTTAACCTGACCTCCCCACCAGTCACCATGACATCACAACAACAAGTCATCACAACCTCTGCACCAGTCACCATGACATCAACACCACCAGTCAACATGACATCTCCACCAAGCAACATTACCTCACCACCATCAGTCAACATGACATCTCCACCAGTCAACATTACTTCACCACTTGTCAACATGACCTCACCACCAGTCATCATGACCTCACCACCAGTTACCATGACATCACTACCAGTCAACATGACATCACCACCAACAGTCAACGAGACCTCACTACCAGTCAACATGACATCACCACAACCAGTCAACATGACATCACAACCATCATTTACCATGACATCACCACCAGTCAACATGACCTCACCACCAGTCAACATGACCTCACTACCAGTCAACATGACATCACCACAACCAGTCAACATGACATCACAACCATCATTTACCATGACATCACCACCAGTCAACATGACCTCACCACCAGTCACCCTGATCTCTGCACCAGTCACCATGACTTCACCACCAATCAACATGACATCTCCACCAGTCAACATGACATCTCCACCAGTCACCTTGACCTCACCACCAGTCATCATGACCTCACCACCAGTTACCATCACATCACTACCAGTCAACATGACATCACCACCACCAGTCAACATGACCTCACCACCAGTTAACATTACCTCACCAACATCAGTCAACACAACCTCACCACCAGTCAACATGACATCACCACAACCAGTTAACATGACCTCACCACCAGTCAACATGACCTCAGCACCAGTTAAAATTACCTCACCAACAGTCAACATGACATCACAACCACCAGTCAATATGACCTCACCACCAGTCAGCATGACATCTCTACCAGTCACCATGACATCACCACAACCAGTCAACCCGACTTCACCACCAGTCACCATGACATCACAACAACAAGTCATCACAACCTCTGCACCAGTCACTATGACATCACCACCACCAGTCAACATGACATCTCCAACAAGCAACATTACCCCACCACCATCAGTCAACATGACATCTCCATCAGTCAACATTACTTCACCACCAGTCACCATGACATCACCACCACCAGTTAACATGACATCACCGCCAGTCAACATGACACCTGCACCCGTCACCTTGACCTCACCACCAGTCAACAAGACATCAACACCACCAGTCAACATGACCTCACCACCAGTCACAGTGACCTCACAACCAGTTACCATGATATCAACACCACCAGTTAACATGACCTCACCACCAGTCTACCTAACCTCACCTCCAGTCACCATGACCTCACCACCAGTCATCATGACCTCACCACCAGTTAACTTGACCTCCCCGAGAGTCACCATGACATCACAACAACAAGTCATCACAACCTCTGCACCAGTCACCATGACATCACCACCACCAGTCAACATGACATCTCCACCAAGCAACATTACCTCACCACCATCAGTCAACATGACATCTCCACCAGTCAACATTACTTCACCACTTGTCAACATGACATCACTACCACCAGTCAACATGACCTCACCACCAGTCATCATGACCTCACCACCTGTTAATATGACATCACTACCAGTCATCATGACATCACCACCACCAGTTAACATGACCTCACTACCAGTCAACATGACATCACCACAACCAGTCAACATGACATCACAACCATCATTTACCATGACATCACCACCAGTCAACATGACCTCACCACCATTCATCATGACCTCACCTCCAGTCACCCTGATCTCACCACCAGTCACCATGACCTCACCACCAATCAACATGACATCTCCACCAGTCAACATGACATCTCCACCAGTCACCTTGACCTCACCACTTGTCAACATGACATCACTACCACCAGTCAACATGACCTCACGACCAGTCATCATGACCTCACCACCAGTTACCATGACATCACTACCAGTCAACATTACATCACCACCACCAATCAACATGACCTCACCACCAGTTAACATTAACTCACCAACATCAGTCAACACAACCTCACCACCAGTCACCATGACATCACCACAACCAGTCAACATTACTTCACCACCAGTCAACATGACATCACCACCACCAGTCAACATGACCTCACCACCAGTTAACATTAACTCACCAACATCAGTCAACACAACCTCACCACCAGTCACCATGACATCACCACAACCAGTCAACATGACTTCACCAACAGTCAACATGACATCACAACCACCAGTCAATATGACCTCACCGCCAGTCAGCATGACATCTCTACCAGTCAACATGACATCTCCACCAGTCACCTTGACCTCACCATCAGTCAATATGACATCACCACAACCAGTCAACATGACCTCACCTCCAGTCACCATGACATATCCCCCAGTCAACATGACACCTCCACCCGTCACCTTGACCTCACCACCAGTCAACAAGACATCAACACCACCAGTCAAAATGACCTCACCACCAGTCGTCATGACCTCACCACCAGTGACCATGACATCACCAGCAGTCAACATGACATCACCAACACCAGTCAACATGACTTCCCCACCAGTCACAATGACATCACAACAAGCCATCACAACCTCTGCACCAGTCACCATGACACCACCACCACCAGACAACATGACATCTCCACCAAGCAACATTACCTCACCACCATCAGTCAACATGACATCTCCACCAGTCAACATTACTTCACCACCATTCACCATGACATCACCACCACCAGTCAACATGACATCACCACCACCTATCAACATGACCTCACCACCAGTCATCATGACCTCACCACCAGTTACCATGACATCACTACCAGTCAACATTACATCACCACCACCAGTCAACATGACCTCACCACCAGTTAACATTAACTCACCAACATCAGTCAACACAACCTCACCACCAGTCACCATGACATCACCACAACCAGTCAACATTACTTCACCACCAGTCAACATGACAACACTACCACCAGTCAACATGACCTCACCACCAGTCATCATGACCTCACCACCAGTTACCATGACATCACTACCAGTCAACATTACATCACCACCACCAGTCAACATGACCTCACCACCAGTTAACATTAACTCACCAACATCAGTCAACACAACCTCACTACCAGTCACCATGACATCACCACAGCCAGTCAACATTACTTCACCACCAGTCAACATGACATCACCACCACCAGTCAACATGACCTCACCACCAGTTAACATTAACTCACCAACATCAGTCAACACAACCTCACCACCAGTCACCATGACATCACCACAACCAGTCAAAATGACTTCACCAACAGTCAACATGACATCACAACCACCAGTCAATATGACCTCACCGCCAGTCAGCATGACATCTCTACCAGTCAACATGACATCTCCACCAGTCACCATGACGTCACCATCAGTCAATATGACATCACCACAACCAGTCAACATGACCTCACCTCCAGTCACCATGACATCTCCCCCAGTCAACATGACATCTCCACCCGTCACCTTGACCTCACCACCAGTCGTCATGACCTCATCACCAGTGACCATGACATCACCACCAGTCAACATGACCTCACCACCAGTTGTCATGACCTCATCACCAGTGACCATGACATCACCAGCAGTCAACATGACATCACCAACACCAGTCAACATGACTTCCCCACCAGTCCTCATGACCTCACCACCAGTCACCATGACATCACCACCAAGCAACATTACCTCACCACCATCAGTCAACATGACATCTCCAACAGTCAACATTACTTCACCACTAGTCACCATGACATCACCACCACCAGTTAACATGACATCTCTGCCAGTCAACATGACATCTCCACCAGTCACCTTGACCTCACCACCAGTCAACATGACCTCACCAACAGTCACCATGACCTCATCAACAGTCAACATGACATTTCCACCAGTCACCTTGACCTCACCACTTGTCAACATTACATCTCCTCTAATCAACGTGACCTCACCACCAGTCAACTTGACATCACCACCACCCATCAACATGACCTCACCACCAGTCAACATCACCTCACCACCAGTCACCAGGACATTTCCACCAGTCACCTTGACCTCACCACCAGTTACCATGACATTACAACCAGTCAACATGACATCACCACCAGTCAACATGACGTCACCACCACCAGTCAACATAACCTCACCACCAGTCACTATGACACCACCACCAATCAACATGACGTCTCCACCTTCAGTCAACGTGACATCACCACCAGTCAGCATGACATCACCACCAATCTCCACCGTGTCACCTATAGGTATCAGTTTCTCTTCAATGTTCTCAATAGAGAACACCTTTTATTTAATTCATCATCAGGTCATGTATCATTCAGGAATGGTGTTTATATTATAATTATGGTACAAATCAGGTAGAACCTAATTTTTAATATACTTCTAGGCAATGCAACCTCCTCACCAACATCTGGATCCTCAGCAGCGGTTGTCACAACAGTTGCACAAGAAGAAGATTCAACACTTCCGTTGGAATTTAAATTGCAACAAAATTTTACCTCACAACTTGGAAACAAATCATCCGAGGAGTTCAAGACATTAGAAACTACAATAGTAACAGCAGTAAGTACAAAGAAATATCTTAATATTTTTATGTCATTCTTAATATATTAGTGTTCATAATCAATGTGAATTGGTAAACAAAATATAGGGATGATCGTATGTTAATTTCCCCGGGAATAAGCTGGGATCTGAATGAAAGAAAGCAGGCCCATTTAGGAAACTGGTATCTATGACTGTATGAAATGTGATTCTGCTTAATAGAGCTTGGTTGAGGTATGCACACTATGGAGTGTGTTCTCGTCTCTGAGAAATCAATGTAAATGTTGTAAAAGAAACTATTTCTCAAAGTTAATGATACTGAAAAAAGAAGGAGAGTTGTGACAGCAGGGTTGCTTTGGGTTTAAATGACAAAAAATGAGACAGTGTTTATGTAGTTGAAACCGTCTTCCTTCTCTAATCCTGTTTTGGTATATTACTCTTACTGTTTGTCAATTTCATTTCCCCAGCTTGATGCTGTCTATTCGGAAGAATATGGAGACAGATTCGTCGGAACTAAGATCATCTCTTTCAGGTAAGTGACATCACACTTTATCGAACGTCTGAAGAAGAAAATAGTAACTGTGTCACTAAAGCTGTTTGCAGGGAACTGTAGTAATTGAAATAGAGTCAGTATGTGTGGAATTCCCATTCTTTATTTAATCAATCGTTTTGACTTTATCAAATGTCTGCAGTACATTTTGGTATAATTTTGACATGTCAATAAGAATGGCTGTAAATGAGGAAGGATGACATGACAACTGCCAAAAGTGAAGCCAAAGTATCTGGATCACATGCCAGTGGCTTCTAACAGAAAAGGTCATAAATTCTGTCCTCTCCATCTTAACATATGAGACAGAGGCTTATATCCCAAAAAGTGTTAAAAATACATGTCAGATATTTGTTTTTTTACCAAAGACGATTTCTGACAATTCAGGTAATTTGTATTTATTTTAATCAAAAGGTAAAATTTATGTTTTATATTAGTTATTTTAAGGTACAAAAATCGGGTGAGACATAATGATTGACAGCTGGGATTGACGTTTGATTGGGCTGCTGGGTTTATTGGCACCTACACCCTGGCCAACCTCCAAGATGACTATTGCACAGACTCAGATTTCAATGGCATGAGATCGCAGCATCCTTACCAGTGATATTTTATCTTCATTTTTGGAAAAAGTGGAGTGAAATATTGATACATCGTTCATCCATGTATAAACAGTTACTGGTCATGACTGACACATAACAATATTAATGATTTTCCTTACAGTAAAGGATCAGTTGTTGTAGAGGCTGAGCTTCAGTTCAAAAATACCAGCTCAGTGCCAGAAACTACTGCTGCGGAAAATGTTCTGGTGGATGAAGCAACCAACAATCCCAACTTCTCTCTTTCAATTAACACATCAAGCATTGTTATAACAGGTAAGCATTGTGTAATAGGTTTTGTTGCTAACACTACATAATACAGAAATTGACTACAGCTGAAAATATTAAAAAAATATGAGTTGAAATGGTCAAATTTGTTTGGATAAAAAGTGACACTCTTCAGAAGAGTTTGTCTGCACAAATAGCAACTCTCCTGAAGACTGCATTCTTCTGATAAAGACCATGTTTGACAGTCAAGTTTTGTGGTGACCAATCTTAGAGATAAGAAGACTAAACCTCCTATATGGTAAAGGTTGGGAAGATAAGCTGTAATTTGTGTGTTGCGATACGTATGCAACGTGATTATTTTGACTATGTAGAGACGATTTTGTACTGATTCAAATATCCTGAAACCACTGAAACAATATCCTTTTGGTTGTTACAGAAATTGCTACACCAACAACAAGCCCAGCAACTGTTACAACTGTGCCTATCACTTCAGCTGCCAATGTCACAGTTGCTACAACTGCTGCAACCTATGTTCCAACTGGCTCTACAGGTGTGAATATGACCTCACCACCAGTTAACATGACCTCACCACCAGTGAACATTACATCTCTACCAATCAACGTGACCTCACCACCAGTCAACTTGACATCACCACCACCTATCAACATGACCTCACCACCAGTCAACATGACCTCACCACCTATCATCATGACCTCACCACCAGTTACCATGACATTACAACCAGTCAACATGACATCACCACCAGTCAACATGACATCACCACCACCAATCAACATGACCTCACCACCATTCATCTCGACCTCACCACTATTCACAATGACATCACAACCCGTCCACTTGTCATCACCACCACCAGTCAACATGACCTCACCACCAGTCACTATGACACCACCACCAATCAACATGACGTCTCCACCTTCAGTCAACATGACTTCACCACCAGTCATCAAGACATCACCACCATTCAGCATGACCTTACCACCAGTCAACATGACATCACCACCATCAATCAACATGACGTCTCCACCTTCAGTCAACATGACCTCACCACCAGTCAACATGACATTACCTCCAATCAACATGACCTCACCAACACTCAACATTACATCTCCACCAATCAACGTGACCTCACCACCAGTCAAGGTGACATCACCACCACCAATCAACATGACCTCACCACCAGTCATCAGGACCTCACCACCAGTCAACATGACATTACCTCCAATCAACATGACCTCACCAACAGTCAACATTACATCTCCACCAATCAACATGACCTCACCACCAGTCACCAGGACTTCACCACCAGTCAGCATGACATCACCACCAATCTCCACCGTGTCACCTATAGGTATCAGTTTCCCTTCAATGTTCTCAGTAGAAAACACCTTTTATTTAATTCATCATCAGGTCATGTATAATTCAGGAATGGTGTTTATATTATAATTATGGTACAATCAGGTAGACCCTAATTTTTAATATACTTCTAGGCAATGCAACCTCCTCACCAACATCTGGATCCTCAGCAGCGGTTGTCACAACAGTTGCACAAGAAGAAGATTCAACACTTCCGTTGGAATTTAAATTGCAACAAAATTTTACCTCACAACTTGGAAACAAATCATCCGAGGAGTTCAAGACATTAGAAAATACAATAGTTACAGCAGTAAGTACAAAGAAATATCTTAATATTTTTATGTCATTCTTAATATATTAGTGTTCATAATCAATGTGAATTGGTAAACAAAATATAGGGATGATCGTATGTTAATTTCACCGGGAATAAGCTGGGATCTAAATGAAAGAAACCAGGCCCATTTAGGAAACTGGTATCTATGACTGTATGAAATGTGATTCTGCTTAATAGAGCTTGGTGGAGGTATGCACACTATGGAGTGTGTTCTCGTTCTCTGAGAAATCAATGTAAATGTTGTAAAAGAAACTATTTCTCAAAGTTAATGATACTGAAAAAAGAAGGAGAGTTGTGACAGCAGGGTTGCTTTGGGTTTAAATGACAAAAAACGAGACAGTGTTTATGTAGTTGCAACCGTCTTCCTTCTCTAATCCTGTTTTGGTGTATTACTCTTACTGTTTGTCAATTTAATTTCCCCAGCTTGATGCTGTCTATTCGGAAGAATACGGAGACAGATTCGTCGGAACTAAGATCATCTCTTTCAGGTAAGTGACATCACACTTTATCGAACATCTGAAGAAGAAAATAGTAAGTGTGTCACTAAACCTGTTTGCAGGGAACTGTAGTAATTGAAATAGAGTCAGTATGTGTGGAATTCCCATTCGTTATTTAATCAATCATTTTGACTTCATCAAATGTCTGCAGTACATTTTGGTATAATTTTGACATGTCAACAAGAATGACTGTAAATGAAGAAGGATGACATGACAACTGCCAAAAGTGAAGCCAAAGTATCTGGATCACATGCCAGTGGCTTCCAACAGAAAAGCTCATAAGTTCTGTCCTCTCCATCTTAACATATGGGACAGAGGCTTATATACATACATAATAACACATAATAATTGACAGCTGGGATCGACGTTTGATTGGTCTGCTGGGTTTATTGGCATAACCTCTACACCCTGGCAAAACTCCAAGATGACTATTGCACAGACTCAGATTTCAATAGCATGAGATGGCAGCATCCTTACCAGTGATATTGTATATTTTTGGAAAAAGTGGAGTGAAATATTGATGCATCGTTCATCTATGTATAAACAGTTACTGGTCACAAATGCCACGTAACAATATTAATGATTTTCCTTACAGTGAAGGATCAGTTGTTGTAGAGGCTGAGCTTCAGTTCAAAAATACCAGCTCAGTGCCAGAAACTACTGCTGTGGAAAATGTTCTGGTGGATGAAGCAACCAACAATCCCAACTTCTCTCTTTCAATTAACACATCAAGCATTGTTATAACAGGTAAGCATTGTGTAATAGTTTTTGTTGCTAACACTACATAATACAGAAATTGACTAACAGTGTAACAGTACAAATTACCTTAACATTCCTTGGATATAAGTGTTTGAAATATGTACAAATACTCATCCATTCATACTGGTATTCAATGAAGGTATAGCCGAACAAGGGGTATCCATTTAGATTTAGTGGAAAGTATTTCATCGTTTAATTGCACACCTGAATATTTTAGATATTTTAGGTGCTTAATATCATGTAGTCAAAGATAGCTGGGTATTTACATTTTGTTGAAAGAAATGTGCTAGGTTTGTAGGAGCATGTTCCCTTTGATGAAAAAGGCCAATCTTGAGCATGATTACAGCTGAAAATATTAAAAAAATATGAGTTGAATTAGTCAAATTTGTTTGGATAAAAAGTGACACTCTTCAGAAGAGTTTGTCTGCACAAACAGCAACTCTCCTGAAGACTGCATTCTTCTGATAAAGACCATGTTTGACAGTCAAGTTTTGTGGTGACCAATCTTAGAGATAAGACTAACCCATATAGGAGACTAAACCTCCTATATGGTAAAGGTTGGGAAGATAAGCTGTAATTTGTGTGTTGCGAACGTATGTTAACCGTGATTATTTTGACTGTGTAGAGACGATTTTGTACTAATTCAAAAGATCCTGAAACCACTGAAACAATATCCTTTTGGTTGTTACAGAAATTGCTGCACCAACAACAAGCCCAGCAACTGTTAAAACTGTGCCTATCACTTCAGCTGCCAATGTCACAGTTGCTACAACTGCTGCAACCTATGTTCCAACTGGCTCTACAGGTGTGAATATGACCTCAACACCAGTTAACATGACCTCACCACCAGTTACCATGACATCACTACCAGTCAACATGACATCACCACCACCAGTCAACATGACCTCACCACCAGTTAGCATTTCCTCAACAACATCAGTCAACACAACCTCACCACCAGTCACCATGACATCACCACAACCAGTCACCATGACATCACCACCACCAGTTAACATGACCTCACCACCAGTCAACATTACCTCATCACCAGTTAAAATTACCTCACCAACAGTCAAAATGACATCACAACCACCAGTCAATATGACCTCACCACCAGTCAGCATTACATCTCTACCAGTCAACATGACATCTCCACCAGTCACCATGACCTCACCATCAGTCAATATGACATCACCACAACCAGTCACCATGACATCACAACAACAAGTCATCACAACCTCTGCACCAGTCACCATGACATCACAACCACCAGTCAACATGACATTTCCACCAGGCAACATTACCTCACCACCATCAGTCAACATGACATCTCCATCAGTCAACATTACTTCACAACCAGTCACCATGACATCAACACCACCAGTTAACATGACATCACCGCCAGTCAACATGACATCTCCACCAGTCAACATGACATCACCAGTCAACATGACATCACCACCATCAGTCAACATGACCTCACCACCAGTCACAGTGACCTCACAACCAGTTACCATGATATCAACACCACCAGTTAACATGACCTCCCCAACAGTCAACATTACTTCACCACCTTTCACCATGACATCACCACCACCAGTTAACATGACATCTCCGCCAGTCAACATGACATCTCCACCAGTCACCTTGACCTCACCACCAGTCAACATGACATCACCAGTCAACATGACCTCACCAACAGTCACCATGACCTCACCACCAGTCACCATGACCTCACCACCAATCAACATGACATCTCCACCAGTCAACATGACATCTCCACCAGTCACCTTGACCTCACCACTTGTCAACATGACATCAACACCACCAGTTAACATGACCTCACCACCAGTTAACATGACCTCACCTCCAGTCACCATGACCTCAACACCAGTTACCATGACATCAACACCACCAGTTAACATGACCTCACCACCAGTCAACATGACCTCACCTCCAGTCACCATGACATCACAACAAGTCATCACAACCTCTGCACCAGTCACCATGACATCACCACCACCAGTCAACATGACATCTCCACCAAGCAACATTACCTCACCACCATCAGTCAACATGACATCTCCACCAGTCAACATTACTTCACCACTTGTCAACATGACCTCACCACCAGTCATCCTGACCTCACCAACAGTCATAATGACCTCTCAACCAGTTACCATGATATCAACACCACCAGTTAACATGACCTCACCACCAGTCAACATGACCTCACCTCCAGTCACCATGACCTCACCACATGTCATCATGACTTCACCACCAGTCACCATGACCTCGACACCAATCAACATGTCATCTCCACCAGTCAACATGACATCTCCACTAGTCACCTTGACCTCACCACTTGTCAACATGACATCACTACCACCAGTCAACATGACCTCACCACCAGTCATCATGACCTCACCACCAGTTACCATGACATCACTACCAGTCAACATGACATCACCACCACCAGTCAACATGACCTCACCACCAGTTAACATTACCTCACCAACATCAGTCAACACAACCTCACCACCAGTCTCCATGACATCACCACAACCAGTCAATATGACCTCACCACCAGTCAGCATGACATCACCACCACCAGTTAACATGACCTCACCACCAGTCAACATGACCTCAGCACCAGTTAAAAATACCTCACCAACAGTCAACATGACATCACAACCACCAGTCAATATGACCTCACCACCAGTCAATATGACATCACCACAACCAGTCACCATGACATCACAACAAGAAATCATCAAAACCTCTGCACCAGTCACCATGACATCACCACCACCAGTCAACATGACATCTCCACAAAGCAACATTACCTCACCACCATCAGTCAACATGACATCTCCATCAGTCAACATTACTTCACCACCAGTCACCATGACATCACCACCATCAGTCAACATGACATCTCCACCAGTCAACATTACTTCACCACTTGTCAACATGACATCACTACCACCAGTCAACATGACCTCACCACCAGTCATCATGACCTCACCACCTGTTACCATGACATCACTACCAGTCAACATGACATCACCACCACCAGTCAACATGAACTCACCACCAGTTGTCATGACCTCACCACCAGTGACCATGACATCACCACCACCAGTCAACATGACCTCACTGTCAGTCAACATGACATCACCACAACCAGTCAACATGACATCACAACCATCATTTACCACGACATCACCACCAGTCAACATGACCTCACCACCAGTCAATATGACCTCACCACCAGTCACCCTGATCTCACCAACAGTCACCATGACCTCATCAACAGTCAGCATGAAATCACCACCATCAGTCAACATGACCTCACCACCAGTCACAGTGACCTCACAATCAGTCATCCTGACCTCACCACCAGTCAACTTGACATCACCACCACTAGTCAACATGACCTCACCACCACTAGTCAACATGACCTCACCACCAGTCATAATGACCTCTCTACCAGTTACCATGATATCAACACCACCAGTTAACATGACCTCACCACCAGTCAACATGACCTCACCTCCAGTCACCATGACCTCACCACCAGTCATCATGACTTCACCACCAGTTAACTGGACCTCCCCACCAGTCACCATGACATCACAACAACAAGTCATCACAACCTCTGCACCAGTCACCATGACATCACCACCACCAGTCAACATGACATCTCCACCAAGCAACATTACCTCACCACCATTAGTCAACATGACATCTCCACCAGTCAAAATTACTTCACCACCAGTCACCATGACATCACCACCACCAGTAAACATGACCTCACCACCAGTCATCATGACCTCACCACCTGTTACCATGACATCAGTACCAGTCAACATGACATCACCACCACCAGTCAATATGACCTCACTACCTGTCAACATGACATCACCACCATCATTTACCATGACATCACCACCAGTCACCATGACCTCACCACCAATCAACATGACATCTCCACCAGTCAACATGACATCTCCACCAGTCACCTTGACCTCACCACCAGTCAACAAGACATCAACACCACCAGTCAACATGACCTCACCACCAGTTGTCATGACCTCACCACCAGTGACCATGACATCACCAGCAGTCAACATGACATCACCAACACCAGTCAACATGACCTCCCCACTAGTCACCATGACATCACAACAACAAGTCAGCACAACCTCTGCACCAGTCACCATGACATCACCACCACCAGTCAACCTGACATCTCCACCGAGCAACATTACCTCACCACCATCAGTCAACATGACATCTCCACCAGTCAACATTACTTCACCACCTGTCACCATGACATCACAACCACCAGTTAACAAGACATCTCTTCCAGTCAACATGACATCTCCACCAGTCACCTTGACCTCACCAACAGTCAGCATGACATCAACAGTCAACATGACCTCACCAACAGTCACCATGACCTCATCAACAGTCAACATGACGTCACCACCATCAGTCAACATGACCTCACCATCAGTCACAGTGACCTCAAAACCAGTCATCCTGACCTCACCACCAGTTAACTTGACATCACCACCACTAGTCAACATGACCTCACCACCAGTAATAATGACCTCTCAACCAGTTACCAAGATATCAACACCACCAGTTTACTTGAACTCACCACCAGTCAACATGACCTCACCTCCAGTCTCCATGACCTCACCACCAGTCATCATGACTTCACCACCAGTTAACTTGACATTACCACCAGTCAACATGACATCACCACCACCAGTCAACATGACATTTCCACCAGTCACCTTGACCTCACCACTTGTCAACATGACATCACTACCACCAGTCAACATGACCTCACCACCAGTCATCATGACCTCACCACCAGTTACCATGACATCAACACCACCAGTTAACATTACCTCACCACCAGTCAACATGACCTCACCTCCAGTCACCATGACCTCACCACCAGTCATCATGACTTCACCACCAGTTAACTTGACCTCCCCACCAATCACCATGACATCACAACAAGTCATCACAACCTCTGCACCAGCCACCATGACATCACCACCATCAGTCAACACAACATCTCCACCAAGCAACATTACTTCACTACCAGTCACCATGACATCACCACCACCAGTTAACATGACATCTCCGCCAGTCAACATGACATCTCCACCAGTCACCTTAACCTCACCACCAGTCAACATGACATCACCAGTCAAAATGATCTCACCATCAGTCACCATGACCTCATCAACAGTCAACATGACCTCACCACCATCAGTCAACATGACCTCACCATCAGTCACAGTGACCTCACAACCAGTCATCCTGACCTCACCACCAGTTACCATGATATCAACACCACCAGTTAACATGACCTCACCACCAGTCAACATGACCTCACCTCCAGTCACCATGACCTCACCACCAGTCATCATGACTTCACCACCAGTTAACTTGACATTACCACCAGTAAACATGACATCACCACCACCAGTCAACATGACATTTCCACCAGTCACCTTGACCTCACCACTTGTCAACATGACATCACTACCACCAGTCAACATGACCTCACCACCAGTCATCATGACCTCACCACCAGCTACCAAGACATCAACACCACCAGTTAACATGACCTCACCACCAGTCAACATGACCTCACCTCCAGTCACCATGACATCTCCACTAGTCACCTTGACCTCACCACTTGTCAACATGACATCACTACCACCAGTCAACATGACCTCACCACCAGTCATCATGACCTCACCACCAGTTACCATGACATCACTACCAGTCAACATGACATCACCACCACCAGTCAACATGACCTCACCACCAGTTAACATTACCTCACCAACATCAGTCAACACAACCTCACCACCAGTCTCCATGACATCACCACAACCAGTCAATATGACCTCACCACCAGTCAGCATGACATCACCACCACCAGTTAACATGACCTCACCACCAGTCAACATGACCTCAGCACCAGTTAAAAATACCTCACCAACAGTCAACATGACATCACAACCACCAGTCAATATGACCTCACCACCAGTCAGCATGACATCTCTACCAGTCAACATGACATCTCCACCAGTCACCATGACCTCACCATCAGTCAATATGACATCACCACAACCAGTCACCATGACATCACAACAAGAAATCATCAAAACCTCTGCACCAGTCACCATGACATCACCACCACCAGTCAACATGACATCTCCACAAAGCAACATTACCTCACCACCATCAGTCAACATGACATCTCCATCAGTCAACATTACTTCACCACCAGTCACCATGACATCACCACCACCAGTCAACATGACATCTCCACCAAGCAACATTACCTCACCACCATCAGTCAACATGACATCTCCACCAGTCAACATTACTTCACCACTTGTCAACATGACATCACTACCACCAGTCAACATGACCTCACCACCAGTCATCATGACCTCACCACCTGTTACCATGACATCACTACCAGTCAACATGACATCACCACCACCAGTCAACATGACCTCACCACCAGTTGTCATGACCTCACCACCAGTGACCATGACATCACCACCACCAGTCAACATGACCTCACTGTCAGTCAACATGACATCACCACAACCAGTCAACATGACATCACAACCATCATTTACCACGACATCACCACCAGTCAACATGACCTCACCACCAGTCAACATGACCTCACCACCAGTCACCCTGATCTCACCAACAGTCACCTTGACCTCAACAACAGTCAGCATGACATCAACAGTCAACATGACCTCACCAACAGTCACCATGACCTCATCAACAGTCAACATGACATCACCAGCATCAGTCAACATGACCTCACCACCAGTCACAGTGACCTCACAACCAGTCATCCTGACCTCACCACCAGTCAACTTGACATCACCACCACTAGTCAACATGACCTCACCACCAGTCATAATGACCTCTCAACCAGTTACCATGATATCAACACCACCAGTTAACATGACCTCACCACCAGTTAACTTGACCTCCCCGAGAGTCACCATGATATCACAACAACAAGTCATTACAACCTCTGCACCAGTCACCATGACATCACCACCACCAGTCAACATGACATCTCCACCAGTCAACATTACCTCACCACCATCAGTCAACATGACATCTCCACCAGTCAACATTACTTCAACACCAGTCACCATGACATCACCACCACCAGTTAACATGACATCTCCGCCAGTCAACATGACATCTCCACCAGTCACCTTGACCTCACCACCAGTCAACATGACATCACCAGTCAACATGACCTCACCAACAGTCACCATGACCTCATCAACAGTCAACATGACGTCACCACCATCAGTCAACATGACCTCACCATCAGTCACAGTGACCTCACAACCAGTCATCCTGACCTCACCACCAGTTAACTTGACATCACCACCACTAGTCAACATGACCTCACCACCAGTAATAATGACCTCTCAACCAGTTACCAAGATATCAACACCACCAGTTTACTTGACCTCACCACCAGTCAACATTACCTCACCTCCAGTCACCATGACCTCACCACCAGTCATCATGACTTCACCACCAGTTAACTTGACATTACCACCAGTCAACATGACATCACCACCACCAGTCAACATGACATTTCCACCAGTCACCTTGACCTCACCACTTGTCAACATGACATCACTACCACCAGTCAACATGACCTCACCACCAGTCATCATGACCTCACCACCAGTTACCATGACATCAACACCACCAGTTAACATTACCTCACCACCAGTCAACATGACCTCACCTCCAGTCACCATGACCTCACCACCAGTCATCATGACTTCACCACCAGTTAACTTGACCTCCCCACCAATCACCATGACATCACAACAAGTCATCACAACCTCTGCACCAGTCACCATGACATCACCACCATCAGTCAACATGACATCTCCACCAAGCAACATTACTTCACTACCAGTCACCATGACATCACCACCACCAGTTAACATGACATCTCCGCCAGTCAACATGACATCTCCACCAGTCACCTTGACCTCACCACCAGTCAACATGACATCACCAGTCAAAATGACCTCACCAACAGT
Organism: Platichthys flesus; assembly: GCF_949316205.1. Lineage (NCBI taxonomy): Eukaryota > Metazoa > Chordata > Actinopteri > Pleuronectiformes > Pleuronectidae > Platichthys > Platichthys flesus. The sequence goes on from NC_084949.1 coordinate 17,683,361, forward strand.
CACCATGACCTCATCAACAGTCAACATGACCTCACCATCAGTCACAGTGACCTCACAACCAGTCATCCTGACCTCACCACCAGTTACCATGATATCAACACCACCAGTTAACATGACCTCACCACCAGTCAACATGACCTCACCTCCAGTCACCATGACCTCACCACCAGTCATCATGACTTCACAACCAGTTAACTTGACATTACCACCAGTCAACATGACATCACCACCACCAGTCAACATGACCTCACCACCAGTCAACATGACCTCACCACCAGTTACCAAGACATCAACACCACCAGTTAACATGACCTCACCACCAGTCAACATGACCTCACCTCCAGTCACCATGACCTCACCACCAGTCATCATGACTTCACCACCAGTTAACTTGACATCTCCACCAGTCAACATGACATCTCCACCAGTCACCTTGACCTCACCACCAGTCAACAAGACATCAACACCACCAGTCAACATGACCTCACCACCAGTTGTCATGACCTCACCACCAGTGACCATGACATCACCAGCAGTCAACAAGACATCACCAACACCAGTCAACATGACCTCCCCACTAGTCACCATGACATCACAACAACAAGTCATCACAACCTCTGCACCAGTCACCATGACATCACCACCACCAGTCAACCTGACATCTCCACCGAGCAACATTACCTCACCACCATCAGTCAACATGACATCTCCACCAGTCAACATTACTTCACCACCTGTCACCATGACATCACAACCACCAGTTAACATGACATCTCTGCCAGTCAACATGACATCTCCACCAGTCACCTTGACCTCACCAACAGTCACCATGACCTCATCAACAGTCAACATGACATCACCACCATCAGTCAACATGACCTCACCACCAGTCACAGTGACCTCACAACCAGTCATCCTGACCTCACCACCAGTCAACTTGACATCACCACCACCAGTCAACATGACCTCACCTCCAGTCACCATGACCTCACCACCAGACATCATGACTTCACCACCAGTTAACTTGACCTCCCCACCAATCACCATGACATCACAACAAGTCATCACAACCTCTGCACCAGTCACCATGACATCACCACCACCAGTTAACATGACCTCACCACCAGTCAACATGACCTCACCTCCAGTCATCATGACTTCACCACCAGTTAACTTGACATTACCACCAGTCAACATGACATCACCACCACCAGTCAACATGACATTTCCACCAGTCACCTTGACCTCACCACTTGTCAACATGACATCACTACCACCAGTCAACATGACCTCACCACCAGTCATCATGACCTCACCACCAGTTACCAAGACATCAACACCACCAGTTAACATGACCTCACCACCAGTCAACATGACCTCACCTCCAGTCACCATGACCTCACCACCAGTCATCATGACTTCACCACCAGTAAACTTGACATCTCCACCAGTCAACATGACATCTCCACCAGTCACCTTGACCTCACCACCAGTCAACAAGACATCAACACCACCAGTCAACATGACATCACCACCAGTTGTCATGACCTCACCACCAGTGACCATGACATCACCAGCAGTCAACATGACATCACCAACACCAGTCAACATGACCTCCCCACTAGTCACCATGACATCACAACAACAAGTCATCACAACCTCTGCACCAGTCACCATGACATCACCACCACCAGTCAACCTGACATCTCCACCGAGCAACATTACCTCACCACCATCAGTCAACATGACATCTCCACCAGTCAACATTACTTCACCACCTGTCACCATGACATCACAACCACCAGTTAACATGACATCTCTGCCAGTCAACATGACATCTCCAACAGTCACCTTGACCTCACCAACAGTCAACATGACATCAACAGTCAACATGACCTCACCAACAGACACCATGACCTCATCAACAGTCAACATGACATCACCACCATCAGTCAACATGACCTCAACACCAGTCACAGTGACCTCACAACCAGTCATCCTGACCTCACCACCAGTCAACTTGACATCACCACCACTAGTCAACATGACCTCACCACCAGTCATAATGACCTCTCAACCAGTTACCATGATATCAACACCACCAGTTAACATGACCTCACCACCAGTTAACTTGACCTCCCCGAGAGTCACCATGACATCACAACAACAATTCATCACAACCTCTGCACCAGTCACCATGACATCACCACCACCAGTCAACATGACATCTCCACCAAGCAACATTACCTCACCACCATCAGTCAACATGACATCTCCACCAGTCAACATTACTTCACCACCAGTCACCATGATATCACCACCACCAGTTAACATGACATCTCCGCCAGTCACAATGACATCTCCACCAGTAACCTTGACCTCACCACCAGTAATAATGACCTCTCAACCAGTTACCATGATATCAGCACCACCAGTTAACATGACCTCACCACCAGTCAACATGACCTCACCTCCAGTCACCATGACCTCACCACCAGTCATCATGACTTCACCACCAGTTAACTTGACATTACCACCAGTCAACATGACATCACCACCACCAGTCAACATGACATTTCCACCAGTCACCTTGACCTCACCACTTTTCAACATGACATCACTACCACCAGTCAACATGACCTCACCACCAGTCATCATGACCTCACCAACAGTTACCATGACATCAACACCCCAAGTTAACATGACCTTACCACCAGTCAACATGACCTCACCTCCAGTCACCATGACCTCACCACCAGTCATCATGACTTCACCACCAGTTAACTTGACCTCCCCACCAATCACCATGACATCACAACAAGTCATCACAACCTCTGCACCAGTCACCATGACATCACCACCACCAGTCAACATGACATCTCCACCAAGCAACATTACTTCACCACCAGTCACCATGACCTCACCACCAGTCACCATGACCTCACCACCAGTCATCATGACTTCACCACCAGTTAACTTGACCTCCCCACCAGTCAACATGACATCACCACCACCAGTCAACATGACATCTCCACCATCAGTCAACATGACATCTCCAACAGTCAACATTACTTCACCACCAGTCACCATGACATCACCACCACCAGTTAACATGACCTCACCACCAGTCATCATGACCTCGGCACCTGTTACCATGACATCACCACCAGTCAACATGACCTCACCACCAGTCACCCTGATCTCACCACCAGTCAACATGACCTCACCACCAATCAACATGACATCTCCACCAGTCAACAAGACATCTCCACCAGTCACCTTGACCTCACCACCAGTCAACAAGACATCAACACCACCAGTCAACATGACCTCACCACCAGTTGTCATGACCTCACCACCAGTGACCATGACATCACCAGCAGTCAACATGACATCACCAACACCAGTCAACATGACCTCCCCACTAGTCACCATGATATCACAACAAAAAGTCATCACAACCTCTGCATCAGTCACCATGACATCACCACCACCAGTCAACCTGACATCTCCACTAAGCAACATTACCTCACCACCAGTCAACTTGACATCACCACCACTAGTCAACATTACCTCACCATCTGTCATAATGACCTCTCAACCAGTTACCATGATATCAACACCACCAGTTAACATGACCTCACCACCAGTCAACAAGACCTCACCTCCAGTCACCATGACCTCACCACCAGTCATCATGACTTCACCACCAGTTAACTTGACCTCCCCACCAGTCACCATGACATCACAACAACAAGTCATCACAACCCCTGCACCAGTCACCATGACATCACCACCACCAGTCAACATGACATCTCCACCAAGCAACAGTACCTCACCACCATCAGTCAACATGACCTCACCACCAGTCATAACGACCTCTCAACCAGTTACCATGATATCAACACCACCAGTTAACATGACCTCACCACCAGTCAACATAACCTCACCTCCAGTCACCATGACCTCACCACCAGTCATCATGACCTCACCACCAGTCAACATGACCTCACCAACAGTCACCATGACCTCATCAACAGTCAACATGACATCACCATCATCAGTCAACATGACCTCACCACCAGTCACAGTGACCTCACCACCAGTCATCCTGACCTCAGCACCAGTCAACTTGACATCACCACCACTAGTCAACATGACCTCACCACCAGTAATAATGACCTCTCAACCAGTTACCATGATATCAGCACCACCAGTTAACATGACCTCACCACCAGTCAACATGACCTCACCTCCAGTCACCATGACCTCACCACCAGTCATCATGACTTCACCACCAGTTAACTTGACATTACCACCAGTCAACATGACATCACCACCACCAGTCAACATGACATTTCCACCAGTCACCTTGACCTCACCACTTTTCAACATGACATCACTACCACCAGTCAACCTGACCTCACCACCAGTCATCATGACCTCACCAACAGTTACCATGACATCAACACCCCAAGTTAACATGACCTTACCACCAGTCAACATGACCTCACCTCCAGTCACCATGACCTCACCAACAGTCATCATGACTTCACCACCAGTTAACTTGACCTCCCCACCAATCACCATGACATCACAACAAGTCATCACAACCTCTGCACCAGTCACCATGACATCACCACCACCAGTCAACATGACATCTCCACCAAGCAACATTACTTCACCACCAGTCACCATGACCTCACCACCAGTCACCATGACCTCACCACCAGTCATCATGACTTCACCACCAGTTAACTTGACCTCCCCACCAGTCAACATGACATCTCCACCATCAGTCAACATGACATCTCCAACAGTCAACATTACTTCACCACCAGTCACCATGACATCACCACCACCAGTTAACATGACCTCACCACCAGTCATCATGACCTCGGCACCTGTTACCATGACATCACCACCAGTCAACATGACCTCACCACCAGTCACCCTGATCTCACCACCAGTCAACATGACCTCACCACCAATCAACATGACATCTCCACCAGTCAACAAGACATCTCCACCAGTCACCTTGACCTCACCACCAGTCAACAAGACATCAACACCACCAGTCAACATGACCTCACCACCAGTTGTCATGACCTCACCACCAGTGACCATGACATCACCAGCAGTCAACATGACATCACCAACACCAGTCAACATGACCTCCCCACTAGTCACCATGATATCACAACAAAAAGTCATCACAACCTCTGCATCAGTCACCATGACATCACCGCCACCAGTCAACCTGACATCTCCACTAAGCAACATTACCTCACCACCAGTCAACTTGACATCACCACCACTAGTCAACATTACCTCACCATCTGTCATAATGACCTCTCAACCAGTTACCATGATATCAACACCACCAGTTAACATGACCTCACCACCAGTCAACAAGACCTCACCTCCAGTCACCATGACCTCACCACCAGTCATCATGACTTCACCACCAGTTAACTTGACCTCCCCACCAGTCACCATGACATCACAACAACAAGTCATCACAACCCCTGCACCAGTCACCATGACATCACCACCACCAGTCAACCTGACATCTCCACCAAGCAACAGTACCTCACCACCATCAGTCAACATGACCTCACCACCAGTCATAACGACCTCTCAACCAGTTACCATGATATCAACACCACCAGTTAACATGACCTCACCACCAGTCAACATAACCTCACCTCCAGTCACCATGACCTCACCACCAGTCATCATGACCTCACCACCAGTCAACATGACCTCACCAACAGTCACCATGACCTCATCAACAGTCAACATGACATCACCATCATCAGTCAACATGACCTCACCACCAGTCACAGTGACCTCACCACCAGTCATCCTGACCTCAGCACCAGTCAACTTGACATCACCACCACTAGTCAACATGACCTCACCACCAGTAATAATGACCTCTCAACCAGTTACCATGATATCAGCACCACCAGTTAACATGACCTCACTACCAGTCATCATGACTTCACCACCAGTAAACTTGACATCTCCACCAGTCAACATGACATCTCCACCAGTCACCTTGACCTCACCACCAGTCAACAAGACATCAACACCACCAGTCAACATGACCTCACCACCAGTTGTCATGACCTCACCACCAGTGACCATGACATCACCAGCAGTCAACATGACATCACCAACACCAGTCAACATGACCTCCCCACTAGTCACCATGACATCACAACAACAAGTCATCACAACCTCTGCACCAGTCACCATGACATCACCACCACCAGTCAACCTGACATCTCCACCGAGCAACATTACCTCACCACCATCAGTCAACATGACATCTCCACCAGTCAACATTACTTCACCACCTGTCACCATGACATCACAACCACCAGTTAACATGACATCTCTGCCAGTCAACATGACATCTCCAACAGTCACCTTGACCTCACCAACAGTCAACATGACATCAACAGTCAACATGACCTCACCAAAAGACACCATGACCTCATCAACAGTCAACATGACATCACCACCATCAGTCAACATGACCTCAACACCAGTCACAGTGACCTCACAACCAGTCATCCTGACCTCACCACCAGTCAACTTGACATCACCACCACTAGTCAACATGACCTCACCACCAGTCATAATGACCTCTCAACCAGTTACCATGATATCAACACCACCAGTTAACATGACCTCACCACCAGTTAACTTGACCTCCCCGAGAGTCACCATGACATCACAACAACAAGTCATCACAACCTCTGCACCAGTCACCATGACATCACCACCACCAGTCAACATGACATCTCCACCAAGCAACATTACCTCACCACCATCAGTCAACATGACATCTCCACCAGTCAACATTACTTCACCACCAGTCACCATGATATCACCACCACCAGTTAACATGACATCTCCGCCAGTCACAATGACATCTCCACCAGTAACCTTGACCTCACCACCAGTAATAATGACCTCTCAACCAGTTACCATGATATCAGCACCACCAGTTAACATGACCTCACCACCAGTCAACATGACCTCACCTCCAGTCACCATGACCTCACCACCAGTCATCATGACTTCACCACCAGTTAACTTGACATTACCACCAGTCAACATGACATCACCACCACCAGTCAACATGACATTTCCACCAGTCACCTTGACCTCACCACTTTTCAACATGACATCACTACCACCAGTCAACATGACCTCACCACCAGTCATCATGACCTCACCAACAGTTACCATGACATCAACACCCCAAGTTAACATGACCTTACCACCAGTCAACATGACCTCACCTCCAGTCACCATGACCTCACCACCAGTCATCATGACTTCACCACCAGTTAACTTGACCTCCCCACCAATCACCATGACATCACAACAAGTCATCACAACCTCTGCACCAGTCACCATGACATCACCACCACCAGTCAACATGACATCTCCACCAAGCAACATTACTTCACCACCAGTCACCATGACCTCACCACCAGTCACCATGACCTCACCACCAGTCATCATGACTTCACCACCAGTTAACTTGACCTCCCCACCAGTCAACATGACATCACCAGCACCAGTCAACATGACATCTCCACCATCAGTCAACATGACATCTCCAACAGTCAACATTACTTCACCACCAGTCACCATGACATCACCACCACCAGTTAACATGACCTCACCACCAGTCATCATGACCTCGGCACCTGTTACCATGACATCACCACCAGTCAACATGACCTCACCACCAGTCACCCTGATCTCACCACCAGTCAACATGACCTCACCACCAATCAACATGACATCTCCACCAGTCAACAAGACATCTCCACCAGTCACCTTGACCTCACCACCAGTCAACAAGACATCAACACCACCAGTCAACATGACCTCACCACCAGTTGTCATGACCTCACCACCAGTGACCATGACATCACCAGCAGTCAACATGACATCACCAACACCAGTCAACATGACCTCCCCACTAGTCACCATGATATCACAACAAAAAGTCATCACAACCTCTGCATCAGTCACCATGACATCACCACCACCAGTCAACCTGACATCTCCACTAAGCAACATTACCTCACCACCAGTCAACTTGACATCACCACCACTAGTCAACATTACCTCATCATCTGTCATAATGACCTCTCAACCAGTTACCATGATATCAACACCACCAGTTAACATGACCTCACCACCAGTCAACAAGACCTCACCTCCAGTCACCATGACCTCACCACCAGTCATCATGACTTCACCACCAGTTAACTTGACCTCCCCACCAGTCACCATGACATCACAACAACAAGTCATCACAACCCCTGCACCAGTCACCATGACATCACCACCACCAGTCAACATGACATCTCCACCAAGCAACAGTACCTCACCACCATCAGTCAACATGACCTCACCACCAGTCATAACGACCTCTCAACCAGTTACCATGATATCAACACCACCAGTTAACATGACCTCACCACCAGTCAACATAACCTCACCTCCAGTCACCATGACCTCACCACCAGTCATCATGACCTCACCACCAGTCAACATGACCTCACCAACAGTCACCATGACCTCATCAACAGTCAACATGACATCACCATCATCAGTCAACATGACCTCACCACCAGTCACAGTGACCTCACCACCAGTCATCCTGACCTCAGCACCAGTCAACTTGACATCACCACCACTAGTCAACATGACCTCACCACCAGTAATAATGACCTCTCAACCAGTTACCATGATATCAGCACCACCAGTTAACATGACCTCACCACCAGTCAACATGACCTCACCTCCAGTCACCATGACCTCACCACCAGTCATCATGACTTCACCACCAGTTAACTTGACATTACCACCAGTCAACATGACATCACCACCACCAGTCAACATGACATTTCCACCAGTCACCTTGACCTCACCACTTTTCAACATGACATCACTACCACCAGTCAACATGACCTCACCACCAGTCATCATGACCTCACCAACAGTTACCATGACATCAACACCCCAAGTTAACATGACCTTACCACCAGTCAACATGACCTCACCTCCAGTCACCATGACCTCACCACCAGTCATCATGACTTCACCACCAGTTAACTTGACCTCCCCACCAATCACCATGACATCACAACAAGTCATCACAACCTCTGCACCAGTCACCATGACATCACCACCACCAGTCAACATGACATCTCCACCAAGCAACATTACTTCACCACCAGTCACCATGACCTCACCACCAGTCACCATGACCTCACCACCAGTCATCATGACTTCACCACCAGTTAACTTGACCTCCCCACCAGTCAACATGACATCACCACCACCAGTCAACATGACATCTCCACCATCAGTCAACATGACATCTCCAACAGTCAACATTACTTCACCACCAGTCACCATGACATCACCACCACCAGTTAACATGACCTCACCACCAGTCATCATGACCTCGGCACCTGTTACCATGACATCACCACCAGTCAACATGACCTCACCACCAGTCACCCTGATCTCACCACCAGTCAACATGACCTCACCACCAATCAACATGACATCTCCACCAGTCAACAAGACATCTCCACCAGTCACCTTGACCTCACCACCAGTCAACAAGACATCAACACCACCAGTCAACATGACCTCACCACCAGTTGTCATGACCTCACCACCAGTGACCATGACATCACCAGCAGTCAACATGACATCACCAACACCAGTCAACATGACCTCCCCACTAGTCACCATGATATCACAACAAAAAGTCATCACAACCTCTGCATCAGTCACCATGACATCATCGCCACCAGTCAACCTGACATCTCCACTAAGCAACATTACCTCACCACCAGTCAACTTGACATCACCACCACTAGTCAACATTACCTCACCATCTGTCATAATGACCTCTCAACCAGTTACCATGATATCAACACCACCAGTTAACATGACCTCACCACCAGTCAACAAGACCTCACCTCCAGTCACCATGACCTCACCACCAGTCATCATGACTTCACCACCAGTTAACTTGACCTCCCCACCAGTCACCATGACATCACAACAACAAGTCATCACAACCCCTGCACCAGTCACCATGACATCACCACCACCAGTCAACCTGACATCTCCACCAAGCAACAGTACCTCACCACCATCAGTCAACATGACCTCACCACCAGTCATAACGACCTCTCAACCAGTTACCATGATATCAACACCACCAGTTAACATGAACTCACCACCAGTCAACATAACCTCACCTCCAGTCACCATGACCTCACCACCAGTCATCATGACCTCACCACCAGTCAACATGACCTCACCAACAGTCACCATGACCTCATCAACAGTCAACATGACATCACCATCATCAGTCAACATGACCTCACCACCAGTCACAGTGACCTCACCACCAGTCATCCTGACCTCAGCACCAGTCAACTTGACATCACCACCACTAGTCAACATGACCTCACCACCAGTCATAATGACCTCTCAACCAGTTACCATGATATCAACACCACCAGTTAACATGACCTCACCACTAGTCAACATGACCTCACCACCAGTCATAATGACCTCTCAACCAGTTACCATGATATCAACACCACCAGTTAACATGACCTCACCACCAGTTAACTTGACCTCCCCGAGAGTCACCATGACATCACAACAACAAGTCATCACAACCTCTGCACCAGTCACCATGACATCACCACCACCAGTCAACATGACATCCCCACCAAGCAACATTACCTCACCACCATCAGTCAACATGACATCTCCACCAGTCAACATTACTTCACCACCAGTCACCATGATATCACCACCACCAGTTAACATGACATCTCCGCCAGTCACAATGACATCTCCACCAGTAACCTTGACCTTACCACCAGTCAACATGACATCACCAGTCAACATGACCTCACCAACAGTCACCATGACCTCATCAACAGTCAACATGACCTCACCATCAGTCACAGTGACCTCACAACCAGTCATCCTGACCTCACCACCAGTTAACTTGACATCAACACCACTAGTCAACATGACCTCACCACCAGTAATAATGACCTCTCAACCAGTTACCATGATATCAGCACCACCAGTTAACATGACCTCACCACCAGTCAACATGACCTCACCTCCAGTCACCATGACCTCACCACCAGTCATCATGACTTCACCACCAGTTAACTTGACATTACCACTAGTCAACATATCATCACCACCACCAGTCAACATGACATTTCCACCAGTCACCTTGACCTCACAACTTTTCAACATGACATCACTACCACCAGTCAACATGACCTCACCACCAGTCATCATGACCTCACCAACAGTTACCATGACATCAACACCACCAGTTAACATGACCTCACCACCAGTCAACATAACCTCACCTCCAGTCACCATGACCTCATCAACAGTCATCATGACCTCACCACCAGTCAACATGACCTCACCAACAGTCACCATGACCTCATCAACAGTCAACATGACATCACCATCATCAGTCAACATGACCTCACCACCAGTCACAGTGACCTCACCACCAGTCATCCTGACCTCACCACCAGTCAACTTGACATCACCACCACTAGTCAACATGACCTCACCACCAGTCATAATGACCTCTCAACCAGTTACCATGATATCAACACCACCAGTTAACATGACCTCACCACCAGTCAACATGACCTCACCTCCATTCAACATGACCTCACCACCAGTCATCATGACTTCACCACCAGTTAACTTGACCTCCCCACCAGTCACCATGACATCACAACAACAACTCATCACAACCCCTGCACCAGTCACCATGACATCACCACCACCAGTCAACATGACATCTCCACCAAGCAACATTACCTCACCACCATCAGTCAACATGACATCTCCACCAGTCAACATTACTTCACCACTTGTCAACATGACATCACTACCACCAGTCAACATGACCTCACCACCAGTCATCATGACCTCACCACCTGTTACCATGACATCACTACCAGTCAACATGACATCACCACCACCATTCAACATGACCTCACCACCAGTTGTCATGACCTCACCACCAGTGACCATGACATCACCACCACCAGTCAACATAACCTCAATACCAGTCAACATGACATCACCACAACCAGTCAACATGACATCACAACCATTATTTACCATGACATCACCACCAGTTAACATGACCTCGCCACCAGTCACCCTGATCTCACCAACAGTCACCATGACCTCATCAACAGTCAACATGACATCACCACCATCAGTCATCATGACCTCACCACCAGTCAACATGACCTCACAACCAGTCATCCTGACCTCACCACCAGTCAACTTGACATCACCACCACTAGTCAACATGACCTCACCACCAGTCATAATTACCTCTCTACCAGTTACCATGATATCAACACCACCAGTTAACATGACCTCACCACCAGTCAACATGACCTCACCTCCAGTCACCATGACCTCACCACCAGTCATCATGACTTCACCACCAGTTAACTTGACCTCCCCACCAGTCACCATGACATCACAACAAGTCATCACAACCTCTGCACCAGTCACCATGACATCACCACCACCAGTCAACATGACATCTCCACCAAGCAACATTACCTCACCACCATCAGTCAACATGACATCTCCACCAGTCAACATTACTTCACCACTTGTCAACATGGCATCACTACCACCAGTCAACATGACCTCACCACCAGTCATCATGACCTCACCACCAGTTACCATGACATCTCCACCAGTCAACATGACATCTCCACCAGTCACCTTGACCTCACCACTTGTCAACATGACATCACTTCCACCAGTCAACATGACCTCACCACCAGTCATCATGACCTCACCACCTGTTACCATGACATCACTACCAGTCAACATGACATCACCACCACCAGTCAACATGACCTCACCACCAGTTAACATTACCTCACCAACATCAGTCAACACAACCTCACCACCAGTCACCATGACATCACCACAACCAGTCAACATGACTTCACCACCAGTCACCATGACATCACCACCACCAGTTAACATGACCTCACCGCCAGTCAGCATGACATCTCTACCAGTCAACATGACATCTCCACCAGTCACCATGACGTCACCATCAGTCAATATGACATCACCACAACCAGTCAACATGACCTCACCTCCAGTCACCATGACATCTCCCCCAGTCAACATGACATCTCCACCCGTCACCTTGACCTCACCACCAGTCGTCATGACCTCATCACCAGTGACCATGACATCACCACCAGTCAACATGACCTCACCACCGGTCGTCATGACCTCATCACCAGTGACCATGACATCACCAGCAGTCAACATGACATCACCAACACCAGTCAACATGACTTCCCCACCAGTCCTCATGACCTCACCACCAGTCACCATGACATCACCACCAAGCAACATTACCTCACCACCATCAGTCAACATGACATCTCCAACAGTCAACATTACTTCACCACTAGTCACCATGACATCACCACCACCAGTTAACATGACATCTCTGCCAGTCAACATGACATCTCCACCAGTCACCTTGACCTCACCACCAGTCAACATGACCTCACCAACAGTCACCATGACCTCATCAACAGTCAACATGACATTTCCACCAGTCACCTTGACCTCACCACTTGTCAACATTACATCTCCTCTAATCAACGTGACCTCACCACCAGTCAACTTGACATCACCACCACCAATCAACATGACCTCACCACCAGTCAACATCACCTCACCACCAGTCACCAGGACATTTCCACCAGTCACCTTGACTTCACCACCAGTTACCATGACATTACAACCCGTCAACATGACATCACCACCAGTCAACATGACGTCACCACCACCAGTCAACATAACCTCACCACCAGTCACTATGACACCACCACCAATCAACATGACGTCTCCACCTTCAGTCAACATGACTTCACCACCAGTCACCAGGACATCACCACCATTCAGCATGACCTCACCACCAGTCAACATGACATCACCACCACCAATCAACATGACATCTCCACCTTCAGTCAACATGACCTCACCACCAGTCAACATGACATTACCTCCAATCAACATGACCTCACCAACAGTCAACATTACATCTCCACCAATCAACGTGACCTCACCACCAGTCAACATGACATCACCACCAGTCAGCATGACATCACCACCAATCTCCACCGTGTCACCTATAGGTATCAGTTTCTCTTCAATGTTCTCAGTAGAGAACACCTTTTATTTAATTCATCATCAGGTCATGTATCATTCAGGAATGGTGTTTATATTATAATTATGGTACAAATCAGGTAGACCCTAATTTTTAATATACTTCTAGGCAATGCAACCTCCTCACCAACATCTGGATCCTCAGCAGCGGTTGTCACAACAGTTGCACAAGAAGAAGATTCAACACTTCCGTTGGAATTTAAATTGCAACAAAATTTTACCTCACAACTTGGAAACAAATCATCCGAGGAGTTCAAGACATTAGAAACTACAATAGTAACAGCAGTAAGTACAAAGAAATATCTTAATATTTTTATGTCATTCTTAATATATAAGTGTTCATAATCAATGTGAATTGGTAAACAAAATATAGGGATGATCGTATGTTAATTTCCCCGGGAATAAGCTGGGATCTGAATGAAAGAAACCAGGCCCATTTAGGAAACTGGTATCTATGACTGTATGAAATGTGATTCTGCTTAATAGAGCTTGGTGGAGGTATGCACACTATGGAGTGTGTTCTCGTCTCTGAGAAATCAATGTAAATGTTGTAAAAGAAACTATTTCTCAAAGTTAATGATACTGAAAAAAGAAGGAGAGTTGTGACAGCAGGGTTGCTTTGGGTTTAAATGACAAAAAATGAGACAGTGTTTATGTAGTTGAAACCGTCTTCCTTCTCTAATCCTGTTTTGGTATATTACTCTTACTGTTTGTCAATTTCATTTCCCCAGCTTGATGCTGTCTATTCGGAAGAATATGGAGACAGATTCGTTGGAACTAAGATCATCTCTTTCAGGTAAGTGACATCACACTTTATCGAACGTCTGAAGAAGAAAATAGTAACTGTGTCACTAAAGCTGTTTGCAGGGAACTGTAGTAATTGAAATAGAGTCAGTATGTGTGGAATTCCCATTCTTTATTTAATAAATAGTTTTGACTTTATCAAATGTCTGCTGTACATTTTGGTATAATTTTGACATGTCAATAAGAATGGCTGTAAATGAAGAAGGATGACATGACAACTGCCAAAAGTGAAGCCAAAGTATCTGGATCACATGCCAGTGGCTTCTAACAGAAAAGGTCATAAATTCTGTCCTCTCCATCTTAACATATGGGACAGAGGCTTATATCCCAAAAAGTGTTAAAAATACATGTCAGATATTTGTTTTTTTACCAAAGACGATTTCTGACAATTCAGGTAATTTGTATTTATTTTAATCAAAAGGTAAAATTTATGTTTTATATTAGTTATTTTAAGGTACAAAAATCGGGTGAGACATAATGATTGACAGCTGGGATTGACGTTTGATTGGGCTGCTGGGTTTATTGGCACCTACACCCTGGCCAACCTCCAAGATGACTATTGCACAGACTCAGATTTCAATGGCATGAGATCGCAGCATCCTTACCAGTGATATTTTATCTTCATTTTTGGAAAAAGTGGAGTGAAATATTGATACATCGTTCATCTATGTATAAACAGTTACTGGTCATGAATGACACGTAACAATATTAATGATTTTCCTTACAGTAA
Source organism: Platichthys flesus (assembly GCF_949316205.1). Lineage (NCBI taxonomy): Eukaryota > Metazoa > Chordata > Actinopteri > Pleuronectiformes > Pleuronectidae > Platichthys > Platichthys flesus. The sequence continues at coordinate 17,699,244 of NC_084949.1, forward strand.
AGGATCAGTTGTTGTAGAGGCTGAGCTTCAGTTCAAAAATACCAGCTCAGTGCCAGAAACTACTGCTGCGGAAAATGTTCTGGTGGATGAAGCAACCAACAATCCCAACTTCTCTCTTTCAATTAACACATCAAGCATTGTTATAACAGGTAAGCATTGTGTAATAGGTTTTGTTGCTAACACTACATAATACAGAAATTGACTACAGCTGAAAATATTAAAAAAATATGAGTTGAAATGGTCAAATTTGTTTGGATAAAAAGTGACACTCTTCAGAAGAGTTTGTCTGCACAAATAGCAACTCTCCTGAAGACTGCATTCTTCTGATAAAGACCATGTTTGACAGTCAAGTTTTGTGGTGACCAATCTTAGAGATAAGAAGACTAAACCTCCTATATGGTAAAGGTTGGGAAGATAAGCTGTAATTTGTGTGTTGCGATACGTATGTTAACCGTGATTATTTTGACTATGTAGAGACGATTTTGTACTGATTCAAAAGATCCTGAAACCACTGAAACAATATCCTTTTGGTTGTTACAGAAATTGCTACACCAACAACAAGCCCAGCAACTGTTACAACTGTGCCTATCACTTCAGCTGCCAATGTCACAGTTGCTACAACTGCTGCAACCTATGTTCCAACTGGCTCTACAGGTGTGAATATGACCTCACCACTAGTTAACATGACCTCACCACCAGTCAACATTACATCTCTACCAATCAACGTGACCTCACCACCAGTCAACTTGACATCACCACCACCTATCAACATGACCTCACCACCAGTCAACATGACCTCACCACCTATCATCATGACATCACCACCAGTCAACATGACATCACCACCACCAATCAACATGACCTCACCACCATTCATCTCGACCTCACCACTATTCACAATGACATCACAACCCGTCCACTTGTCATCACCACCACCAGTCAACATGACCTCACCACCAGTCACTATGACACCACCACCAATCAACATGACGTCTCCACCTTCAGTCAACATGACTTCACCACCAGTCATCAAGACATCACCACCATTCAGCATGACCTTACCACCAGTCAACATGACATCACCACCACCAATCAACATGACGTCTCCACCTTCAGTCAACATGACCTCACCACCAGTCAACATGACATTACCTCCAATCAACATGACCTCACCAACACTCAACATTACATCTCCACCAATCAACGTGACCTCACCACCAGTCAACGTGACATCACCACCACCAATCAACATGACCTCATCACCAGTCATCAGGACCTCACCACCAGTCAACATGACATTACCTCCAATCAACATGACCTCACCAACAGTCAACATTACATCTCCACCAATCAACATGACCTCACCACCAGTCACCAGGACTTCACCACCAGTCAGCATGACATCACCACCAATCTCCACCGTGTCACCTATAGGTATCAGTTTCCCTTCAATGTTCTCAGTAGAGAACACCTTTTATTTAATTCATCATCAGGTCATGTATAATTCAGGAATGGTGTTTATATTATAATTATGGTACAATCAGGTAGACCCTAATTTTTAATATACTTCTAGGCAATGCAACCTCCTCACCAACATCTGGATCCTCAGCAGCGGTTGTCACAACAGTTGCACAAGAAGAAGATTCAACACTTCCGTTGGAATTTAAATTGCAACAAAATTTTACCTCACAACTTGGAAACAAATCATCCGAGGAGTTCAAGACATTAGAAAATACAATAGTTACAGCAGTAAGTACAAAGAAATATCTTAATATTTTTATTTCATTCTTAATATATTAGTGTTCATAATCAATGTGAATTGGTAAACAAAATATAGGGATGAACGTATGTTAATTTCCCCGGGAATAAGCTGGGATCTGAATGAAAGAAATCAGGCCCATTTAGGAAACTGGTATCTATGACTGTATGAAATGTGATTCTGCTTAATAGAGCTTGGTAGAGGTATGCACACTATGGAGTGTGTTCTCGTTCCCTGAGAAATCAATGTAAATGTTGTAAAAGAAACTATTTCTCAAAGTTAATGATACTGAAAAAGAAGGAGAGTTGTGACAGCAGGATTAAGAACCACTTCTTCAGCACTTGAAGCTCTGTTCATTAATGACTGAGTGATAAATGAAACAAATATTGCAATATTGTGGCAAACCAGTGACAATTTGTTACTCAAGCCTTGAAATACAAATGTAGACTTAACGATGAAAATTAAACAATCCTGTCGTATAAGCAGTTCTCTTTCATCTCTCATCCTGTTTTTAAAAATGTATTACCTGTCACTTTCTTTGGTCCAGGTTAATGAATTCCATCTGAAGACATTTGGAAATGAAATAAAATTGGAAAATAAATGACCAAAATGAGACAGTGTTTATGTAATTGCAACCGTCGTCCTTCTCTAATCCTGTTTTTGTATATTACTCTTACTATTTGTCAATTTCATTTCCCCAGATTGATGCTGTCTATTCGGAAGAATACGGAGACAGATTCATCGGGACTAAGATCATCTCTTTCAGGTAAATGACAATGGTTTTTCAATCAATCATTTTGACTTCATCAAATGTCTGCAGTACATTTTAGTATTATTTTGATATGGCTGTAAATGAAGAAGGATGACATGACAGCTGCCAAAAGTGAAGCCAAAGTATCTGGATCACAGATCTACACCCTGGCCCAGCTCCATGATGACTATTGCACAGACTCAGACTCCAAAAGCATGAGATGGCAGCATTCTTACCAGCGATATTTTGGCTTCATTTCTGGAAAGTGGGAAGAATTAGAGATGCATATCTCATCTATGTATAAACAGTTACTGGTCACAAATGCCACATAACATTATTAATGATTTTCCTTACAGTGAAGGATCAGTTGTTGTAGAGGCTGAGCTTCAGTTCAAAAATACCAGCTCAGTGCCAGAAACTACTGATGCGGAAAATGTTCTGGTGGATGAAGCAAGAAACAATCCCAACTTCTCTCTTTCAATTGACACATCAAGCATTGTTATAACAGGTATGCATTGTCAGATTGTTTTATTAACACTACATAACACAGTACTAAATCAACAGTTTAACTCTTTAATACGTATTTTGTGCTGTGTTTTAGACATGATAGCATGCTTTCTTTTGTAAAGAATAGTTCTTTTTTTGTTGAAGTGAGGGAGAGGCTTAATATAGATATAATTCAGAGGTAAAATATGGAAAACATTTCCTATTTACATTGCAAAGTTGTTTGGACTAAATGAAATTTGAATTTTATATTTTATATTCACACAACTCTGAAAAACATCACCAGAAAACGTTGAGCTTTATTTTGTGGCACAGCCATAAACAATCAGGCCCATTACTGTTTCTCGAGGTAGGATTACTGCCGTGTTTGATACGAGGGACGAATTGGCACTACAAAAGGGGAGGATTTGTTTGCCCAAGTTCTTTGTAAAAGTGCCTTAACATGATTATGAGTTTTTTTTTTAATTATGAAAATAATTTCAAACACCTTCGTGATTCAATTTATTCAAGCATACCATGGATATATACTCTTCTTTTGAATGTCTAGGAGCATTTATAGCCCAACTAGTAACATAGATAAATGTGGTATATATACAGTATATTAAAAAATATCTCACTGATAGTTGAGAATTTGTTTAGCATTACAATGTTTTGTTTCCAGGCACATAGCAGCCCCTTTCGTTGGGCTAGTCCTACTAGTGTCCAATATGATGGCAACAATATCGTAATGTAACAACATGCCAAAGTGGCAAATGAGGTGTCTATTTATGTTTATGTCTACAGCGTTGTGCGTGCATGATGGCTGATTTGCTAAACTGGTGTGGCTCGCATGCATGTGTTGACAATAATAACATGTCTTCTGCAGCACTTTTCCTTCCAGTCCCATCATTTAACATTAAGTCTACCTTTGATAATGAGCATCAGTATTAATAAGGACCCATCAGTAATGAGCCGTCAGAAGATAAAAGAGTTTTAAGCAGAAAACAGTAAAGTGATGTTTGTTTACCCTTAATTAGAGCAAGAGGACAGAGGACCCTGCTAATATGTTTTATGTGTTACAATTTTGTTTTCCTATTATTTTGAAAAACTGTATATAGTTTCATTTTCTACTCTGATATTAACTAAATGTCTGATTTTGTTGCTAACAGGAAAAAGTGCATCAACAGTTGCAACAACATCTGTTTCCACTGCTGCTCCTTCCAGTGCCCAAACGACTAATCCGACCCCTACAGTTGCCCCTACCAGCGCCCCAACAGCTGGTCCTACCCCTACAGTTGCCCCTACCAGCACCCCAAAAGCTGGTCCTACCCCTACAGTTGCCCCTACCAGCACCCCAACGGCTGGTCTGACCCCTACAGTTGCCCCTACCAGTGCCCCAACAGCTGGTCCTACCCCTACAGTTGCCCCTACCAGCGCCACAACGGCTGGTCCAACCCCTACAGTTGCCCCTACCAGTGCCCAAACGACTGATCCGACCCCTACAGTTGCCCCTACCAGCGCCCCAACAGCTGGTCCTACCTCTACAGTTGCCCCTACCAGCGCCCCAACAGCTGGTCCTACCTCTACAGTTGCCCCTACCAGCGCCCCAACAGCTGGTCCTAACCCTACAGTTGCCCCTACCAGTGCCCCAACAGCTGGTCCTACCCCTACAGTTGCCCCTACCAGCGCCCCAACGGCTGGTCTGACCCCTACAGTTGCCCCTACCAGTGCCCCAACAGCTGGTCCTACCCCTACAGTTGCCCCTACCAGCGCCACAACTGCTGGTCCAACCCCTTCAGTTGCCCCTACCAGTGCCCCAACAGCTGGTCCCAGCTCTACAGCTACTACAACTACTGCAACTACTACTACCACTCCTGGAACTACTACAACTACTGCAACTACTACTACCATTCCTGCAACAACTACAACTACTACAACTACTGCAACTACTACTACCACTCCTGCAACTACTACAACTACTGCAACTACTGCAACTACAACGTCCACCACTGCATCAACAGATCCTCCCTCATCTAGTGAGGGATCACTTGGCCTTACCTTTAGTCTGAACCGAACATTTACATCAGATCTATCCAACTCATCCTCAACAGCGTTCTCGACTTTAGCTTGGAAAGTGGTCACTGTGGTAAGATTTATACACATCTAATAGAATAATTCTAACAACACTTTAAACTTGCGATTTTGCTAAAATTGCCTGTAAATGTAAAATACATAAACCTATGTCTCTAATACTATTATAATTCTCTGAAACACTAGATTAGTGAAAACATATCAGATTTTACCTTCAATTTAAAATTTAAATTTATTTTACATTCATTAATACATCATTATTTGATGGATATATATTTATAAAAGTAATTACAACTCATAAGAAGGCAGAGAACAAATAAAGATACTGGCAATATTGTCAATTACAGAAGCTTGTAGTTACATTCTTCTTCTGATTTGAATATCCATCAATCAACATTTTAAGAATTACATACTTTTACATAATTACTTTTATTTCAGTAACTTTTTTATTATATTTCAAGGTTTTCTTTTTTAATGCAATTTGTTACCTTTACCTAAAGTCATATTGAGCCTACATCCTGGAACACCTCACTCGTTATGTAGAAATCTGTGCATTTGTGTAGTGCTTGTGGCCACATGTTTTTTGAATTTATTTCCCATTGATTGAGTTTTTCTCTTTCAGCTAAATGAAGCAGGGACAAAGAATTATGGAGCATCTTACCTTCGCTCCTTAGTTAATTCATTCAGGTAAGACAAAATCTTAGTCATTGATTTATTTCTGTAAGACATGTGCTGCTCATCTGCTGTCATAAAGTCTTATTTCTCTTTTATTTCTGCAGTGAAGGATCCGTGATTGTCGAATCAACGCTTGTGTTCAGCGATAAAGACTCTGTTCCCTCAGTGAGTGATGTAACTTCACAATTCAGCAAGGAACTTGCCAGCTCTACCTCTCTGAACGTTATACAGGGCTCCGTTTTTGCACGTAAGTTGTTGGTTTCATTTGAAAGTTCAAACTTAATGAACTTATAGTTTATGTTTATTCATTTATTACATCATTAAGTAATTTTTTATCTCATAATGCTCTTATAATTAAAAAAAAGAAAGAAAGTTAAATGAAAGCTAAAGGGGTTGGTATAAGGCTTCTGTTGGCACCTCTCATTTTAAACTTATGATATTACTTTGAATCCTGAGAAGTGGTCTGACCAGTGCGTTTGCTTTTTCTTATATTTCAGACTCAACATCAAAGAGTGCACCTCAGCGCACTGAGGCCTCATTGGCATTCTTCTCAGTAACACTGCTGGCTGTGGCACAGATGCTCATCAACTTGTAACAAGTGTGCTTTGGGAAAGAGAGAGAAAAACAAGTAACAATAAACCAGGAACAAAAGACAGAATTGCACATTATGAAATTTACAAATACCGTGTGTGGTGGTAAAAGGATATGTGCTTTGTGTCAAAGATTCACTACTTGTGTTTCAGCTCTATTTGTATAGCTTTTATTATCATTATGAATATCACATATGAATTGGCAATTTGGATAAGGCTGATGTTTTTTATGCTCTTTTGTGTTAAGGCAATGTTGACATTGTATTGTACTAAATATTTTAAAGTAAAAGAATTAAGCAGGATACAATTAACATCCAATTCCATAAATGAAGGAACTAGTTAAACCATAAAGAAGCATACCCATAAGGTTTAACAAGTTCCTGAAAGCTAGTTTAGAAATAATAATGTACGTTATAACAACTAAGATCTTAATTGATTGACAGTTTGTGTTTAATGAGACTACTATAATAAATTGTTGTCAGCAAATCAATAAAATGTTGCATTAGAAATAAGCTTGTGGGTTTTTCTTTTTCCCCCCTTCATTTTATATAATGAGATCAGATGGACAGATTTGAAGATTTAGAATAAGTGGTTCAATAAATGTGAACATTGTCAAGCAAATACATGATAATGTGGTGGCTAAGTACCAGTAGAAGTACCTTGCCCTTGGTCACCTGAGAACCTTGCAAGAGAGCACATTCTGGCAAGATTAAAGGCAGTTCAATCACCATCAGAAAACAATGGCATATTGATGCCCACATTGCAAAAAGGGAGCTGTCCAAAATCCTCTGTAATGGTCACTTGGTAACAATCACTGACTTAGTTAGGGCTCATGTCTTGAATGTGTCTTTTATTTCTTGCTGGTTCGCTTTTACACCATATTTCTCGTTGTATAAAATTTAAGCCACCCTCGGTCCATCAATCACAAAACAAGGTTGAAAAGAAGCTTTTGATTCGAGAAAAATGTACAGAACGTAGATATGATAGATATGTGTAAACAATATTGCATGAATGATATTATTAAGTAATGTACAAGTTTATCACGTCATGTACATGCAGTTGCACAGACACGCCAGAAGAGGGCTGCATTACCCTGAGAATGGCTCAGAATTGCGTGTGCTGCTTTCATTCCTGAAAAGTTATATTTACAGTTTTGTATACTCCGTTATCCCCATGCATACAACATTAAGGGGATCAAACACTGCATTCGTGACTAACCCACCTACAATCACCCCAGATTAAGTCTGTATCATGTATGAGGTAAGGAGTGTGATGTATCAAGATGTAACAACTGGATTACACCTGAATTACGGGATCTGCTACAGAGCAGCCCTACATTCCAGGGGCGGACTGGCCATCGGGAATACCGGGGACATCCCCGGTGGGCCGATGGCCGAAAATATAAATCCAACGGCCCATCACTATGATGTACCGGCCCACGCCCATCATCGCATCAGCCCTACAATGGTTGAAACAGCGGCACAAGCGTAATTTTCTCCAAGAGCTATACCTATCTATTCGCACTGACTGCTTTTATACTGCTACTCGCAATCGGTCTTCACACTCATGGTGACTATTTTTCGATTTTTTTTTAAGTGTCTTTTAATATGTGTTTTACAGACTTCGGAAGTCCAAAGTAAGAAAAGATCTCCACCTTATTAATAAACACCTCTAAATTGGTTCTTACACAGCCGAAGTGTAGAGAATTTGGATTTGCATACATACACGCAACGCGGCACCCAGTTATACGCATGCGCACAACCCATGAGGCCCAGCTCTTCGTTGCCTTCGTTGTTTTGGAGAGTGCGAGAGCATGCCGTCGGCACCAAAACGAAAAGGTGGAGCTGAAAAGCTAAGAGATAAAAAGAAAAAATGTCTGGAGAAAGGTGCCTCAAAACATTTAAAAATATCAAATTTCTTTGGAAAACCACCGACTGGTGACAGTGAAAAGGTAAGATAACCCTAACCCCATAGACCGTTATGATCTGGTAAAATAAGCAAGCTGGTGTTGTTGTCAACATCTAGATTATCTATTTTAACATGTTAGCCGTAGTCACTGGCTTACAATTGATGAGCAAGCTATCCATGGTGGTAGTTGTAAATAGGACAATCTTATAATTTCTATTAACCTGTGACAAATAAGTTAACCAGCTAGTTTGTTATGCTAAAATCTAAAATTATAAATAATGTTTATATGTTATCTAGATTGTTAATATGTTATGTAGAGGCGTTGACTTGGCCAAGTATAGCATGCATTTCACAACATATTAAACAAAATGTTAATATGTTATCTAGATTGATGATTCAGCTGCTGGAAGCAGCAGCCAGGGGCATGAGAGCCAAGATAAGAGCCAGGCATGTGTCCATCCAGGCAAATTGGTGGATCCAAATGTTATTAAAAAACAAACATACATATATGATGTAATTTCTTTGTAATCATCCAAAATAATGTTAAGTGTATGGGTATTTTTCCCAGAAGGCCACTGACTGTTCGATACGCGCGATCCATTGAGTGGGCAACGCGGCTACTTAGTGGGCCGCGCGCCGTGTATTGAGTGGGCCGGTCTGACAGAAACTCCCGGGCCACTTTTTTCCCCCAGTCCGCCCCTGCTACATTCTATATTAATTTTGTTGTTGATAATGGCCATTAATAATGATTGATTTTCTTCCATTGCCGATGAGTGGTCTGAAGAAAAATGTAGAGTTTTATCCAGAAAGCAACCGTGATTATGTGTAGAGTATTTGGTCAGCACATGGGGGAAAAGGGGGTGACAGAGGGAGATACACCTTCATTCTAGACATTCAAACTTTAGTTAAAGGTGTCCTTTTTATGTAATGTTAATGTCAATGTGACTATCAATAGAAATTGTCCCTGTCTACTTTTGCCTGGAACCATACGCATGACGTGTGAAGGCAAGATGTCAAAACTCTAAATAAAGCCACAGAAGTAGGGTGTGCACGCTTTCACCCAACAGCAACAGCCTATGAACAGTATTGGGTAGATGGGCTCGTGGAGAACATGCTTCCTTTGTCAATAAAAAGGCCTCATTCTAAATCATAAACACAACAATTTTCTCAATTACTGGTGAATATACACATTATATCAGGTAGATCCCCCTAAATCTCACGCGCTAGACCTTTATTAAACGCCTGTCAACTGACCTTTTACAGCTATATTCAGCTTTATCATTTTGTGGCTTTCCAAATTTTCAAAAATGTCTTTTCATGTTTGGACGGCCTTTTTTTCCTGAAAAATATATTTTTGTATAAACTCAACTTCTTAGACACATGGTTGCAAATTCAAACAGGAAACAAAATTATGGGGAGGTGAAGTGTCATTGGACAGTAATTCACTTCTAATAATGAAATGAGCAATCATATCAATCAATCATTCAAATTTTATTTGTATAGCCCATATTCACAAATTACAATTCATCTCATAGGGCTTTAACAGGGTGTGACATTCTCTGTCCTTTACCCTCAGCAAGAGTAAGGAAAAACTACTAAAAACCCTTTTAACAGGGTAAAAATACATATAAACCTCAGAGAGAGCCACATGTGAGGGATCCCTCCCCCAGGACGGACAGAAGTGCAATAGATGCCACGTGCAGGAAAACATCATCAAGATTTAAGTCTTCAAGATTAAAGATTAGATATGAGACGGGTCACTCTATTCGTCAATGCTGCAAGCGAAAAAAAAACTGCTCAGCCCCTGTCTGAAACAAAAGGACAGCTGTGCAGCCACTCCACCTCGTCTTTAAAGCACCCTAGCATTACACATATGAATGGCTGGTCTGAAAAAACACTAGTTATTGAGTCAATGTGCCTTTTATCGTGCCCCCTAATTAAAAATCCCTGATGTTTAAGTAGAACACATCCGCCACACTTGAGATGCGCCTGTCACTGGCTGAGGCCCAAGGTATTCAAGCAAGCTGTGCTCCACTGCACACTGGAACACATGAAGGAGAGGATGAGTGCTGTTTCAGGGGTATGTAGAAAGTGTCGCTGCAGCCATGCAAATATAATTTAAATTGTGTGGATAATAAGTATATGCTACACCATCTATGCTTGCTTCATCATGTACATTTTAAGTAGAACTGTTAAAAGTTAATCTTACATTTTCAGTCAGTGTTAGTGAGTGTCCTTATTTCTGACATGAAAAAGCATGAGGCAGAACAAACAGCCCATAAAAAGACATTAGCTTATTTTCTCCAAGTCATTATTTGAAGCATAACCTCTTAAATTACCTTCTTGATGTCGGAGTTAAAGTCTGTGGCTGCATATTGCCAAATGTCACAACAATTTATCCAAAATTTGTTGAGACATTTACTAAATAAACAACAAGTCACTATAACAGGCAGCACAACAGGAAACGTATCTGGGTAAAATTAATGTCTGCACAAAACATAATGGGATACATCAATTCGGAAAAAGCATGCAGTGTTTTGACTGAAATGAATTGCATCATGTCTTGTATCACAGTCCTAATTACAGAGATTGATTCTTACATTGGTTTGGTGTCAAATATAATTTCAACCAACATCCTTTAAATGTACAACAAAATTTGAGGAAAAGTTCAAAAAAGAGGAAATCGAGGTCCAGCCTCTTTTAATTTGCTTTTCAAATTAATTTAGACATAAATGCCACACCAATACCACGTCATCTAAATATGAAATAAGATAGTAATAAGTCATTTAAGCTGGGTTTGCAGGGGAGTTGACGGCAGTCTGTATAATTTTTTTTGCTGCACACCTTCATTACAGCCCACTTCCCACCTCTCTCATCCCCCTTGTCTCTGAGCACAAGCAATGTCGACAGATCTACAGTGTGATGCAGACACGAGGACGGATGAACATCTCTCTTCTATACAGGTGAGTTTCAGTTTCTGATTTTAAACTGAATTCAGAGGGTCTTATTTGAATAATGATATATATATATATGCTTGACGGAGGATTTGACCTACTGCTTGTGATTTAAATGGGATATTTTAAATGGGATATAATAAATGAAAATTAATTTAGAATTCCATTTTTTCTTCACTTTTCAATGTCAGCATCACCATCATACTAATGTAACTGCTTTCTACAGTATTGCTGCATTGCAATAGATACAAATACAAAGACTACATCAAATGATTTTATCTTTGAACAATATATATAATGGTATTTACTGTGTACTATTACCAGACATTAAACACATCACAATTCACAATTTGCATAATTTTGTTAAATTACAGTTTTTATGCAATGCTTTTGTGCTGATATTGAACTAAATAAGATTTTGTGGAGATTTCTGTGCGGTTGTAAATGTAAAAATGTCTTAGTTTAATGGATATGATACGATGTCTTGTATTTAGATGACTAATTTAACGTGACTTCACTGAAATGGATAGCTGCACACCATGGTGTCAGTTCAACGAAGTCTTCCAGCCAAAACCAAAACCTACGACTTCGCTCAGCTTCACTTCACTATCACTGCACAGTCCCTGTGGTGTTCATTAAAATCTGCCAGGGTCCAAGACAGGCGGAACATCTTCTCCTTGTTCACACCACTGCCATTTGCTGCTGTTTGTGTTGTGCCATGTGACATATGTAAGGACTGAAACTGAAAAAAATACATAATAGTTCAGTGAGGGTACAGACAAAACAAATCACTTGTATAGGCACTGACAAACCATATGAATTTCGTGTAGCATATTCTGTACCATGTAGAGCAAATGTAATCACATGTGTTTTTGCAGGTTCTTTACACATTTTACAATAAAATTGATCCACGCGGGAAACTTGTGCCAAACATGTAAACACGTGTGGTCATTTGTGACATGTGAAATTCACGTGGTTTTTCTGTAAGGGAAGTTTGACAGCACAAGACCCTGGGAGAGCTAATGATCATTTCGATTCCCTCGCTCCTTATCTGACATTTTTCTTGGTTTAGAAAACAAGCAAAGCATATCCTTTTAACAGCGAGATCTGTACTGATGACAACTCCCTCTGGTTTTGCTCACCATACAAGGCGAAGAGATGGCTCACATCTTGGGGATTCAAGCATCAAGCTAATGTTTACAGCTTAGAAATTAACTAATGACAAGTTACCCTGGTGCAGCAATGGGGTCAAAAAAGTAATTGTAGCGAAAGCAACAACAATGTCAAAACAAGTTATTTAAATCTGTATCTGTTTGTTTTGACAGGTTCGATTAGACCATGGATAACGGCAGCCTGGGATTTCTCGGAGAAGCCAACACATCTCTTCCGATTGAACATCAATCCTGTGCTACATTACGGAACCAGGTCTCACGCACTTTCCTGTATGCCTTCTTCTCCGTTGGCATCGCCTGCACAGTGGTTGGAAATTTCTTGGTGGTCTTGTCCATCGCCTACTTCAAGCGGTTGCAGTCACCCACAAACTCTTTTGTCTTGTCATTGGCAGTGGCTGACTGTCTTGTTGGCCTGGTTGTGATGCCTTACAGTATGATTCGGACCGTTGAAGGATGCTGGTACTTTGGTGCCCTTTTTTGTAAGCTTCACTCCAGCTTAGATGTTATGCTTTGCACTGCCTCAATATTCCATCTCAGCTGCATTGCCTTTGACCGCTACTATGCTGTGTGCAACCCGCTCATCTACTCTTTAAAGATGTCCCACAATCGAGTAACTTTCCTCATTGTGGTATGTTGGGCAGTTCCCATGCTCATTTCGTTTTGCCCCATAATGCTAGATCTTCATATTGCCGGTGTGGACATCTTGCTCCCTAAAGACGTCTGCTTGTTCTTGGTCAATCGCATTTATGCTGTCATGGCTTCCTTGGTAGCCTTTTACTTGCCGATGGGAATCATGTTGATAGCATACTGGAAGATCTTCAAAGCTGCTAATCGGCAGGCCAGGCAGATCAGCGCCATGGAAAGCCAGATGGCTGCCGGTGTGGGCAAAGACTCAAGCAAGAAACAACGACACAGAAACGCAATGAAAAGAGAGCGAAAGGCAGCAAAAACTTTAGGTATCATCATGGGAGTTTTCCTAATCTTCTGGGTGCCTTTCTTTACAGTCAACATTGTGGACCCATTTATTGGATACAGCACAGAGGTGGTTGTCTGGGATGTATTTTTATGGCTAGGATATATCAACTCATCTCTGAATCCCTTCCTGTACGGTTTCTTCAACCGTTCGTTCCGCAGGGCATTCCTCATGTTCATCGGCTGCAGGGTATGCCTTCCTGGATCCTCCCCAGGGATGGAACTATCTCACACCAGGAAGGAGGCGAACGAACGTGCACATCAACCATAAAATACAAATAAAATCTGTGCAGACAAACAAAAACCAATGAATACTAAGGATTATAAGGCAGTAATAACAGATTTTTGTGATAACCAGGTTTGACTTACGAAGATATACCACTAAAAATGTATGAGGTGTGACGTATGAAATTGACTCTTTTCTTTCCAGGCAAAAGTAATTTATTCAGAGTGTGTGGATCGGCTCCGTAACAGAGACTTTTTACAGTGTCCCCACTTTCTGCAAATATGCTTTTTATACCTGGACTTAGAAGAACAAAAAGCTGATATAAAAACATGGCCGTTTTTTTCTTTTGGCTGCCATGACATGTCTGTCTTCTCTGTCTTGTGGCAAGTTTGTGGTCACAGCAGTGTCTGGGCCGCATCCTTCAGAAGTTTAATTTGAGGACTGATTATGTCACAGCAGTGCAACTAGGCTGTCCCATTTCGTAGGCTCCTTAAAATGCGACCAACATATTCATTCCCCCATCACTTACCTTTGCCTCAACCTTTATGGCCTATGCTCCATGAAGGTAGCGGTCTTTGTGGGCAGCATAGAACACGGCCACGAAGAGAGGAAATTTGGCTTGGGGTTTCTTAGTTTTTGATTGAAATTGTTTTCTTTACTTGTTGTGAAATCTTTACGATAGCATGACTCAACTTGGGGTTTGACGCAAAGTAAAGATGAAAGTGGAAACCTAAGTAACCCCTTTTATTTTTTGACGCTCTTACCTCGCATCACTTCTTCTTGAACTGCATCTAGCCCTGCTTTGCCCTGCCCAGTATCCAGAGAGCAACAAATTAGTCTCATTAAATATACTCAAGAAGCAGACAGCATTGTGTGAATGATGAACATGAGGTTTTCCTGCAGTCTTTTAATGAGCTGTTAGGTTTAGGCATCAAGTATGTCTCCACATTGTGCCAGTGACGTCTGTACACAATTAGGGGTCAAGGCAGCGACTGGCTCTTACTGACAACCAGGAACCTTTATAAATAATGTTGATGAAGTTACATTGTCTTGTAAGCACAGTTTGTTATTAATTTAGTGAGACAGAATTGTAGGGTGTGTCTGTGTGTTTGGATTTTGAGACTACTCCCCTATATACTATCAGTAGTTTGCCCACTGGTCTTTGTCCAAAAGAGACAAGTTGAGATTTTATTGGAAATGTATTCCTCTCATTTATTCGGGAAAAAACTGTAGATTTCCCCCAAGTCCAATAAGCAGTTCTGCGTAAACTTTATGTGTTGGAACAAAGCTAAATTAAATGTAACTGAGATCTATTCATCTTGAGTAAATACACCACCTGCAGCTAAAAACTAAGATGAGCTTGTCTCTTTGTGTTACTCTCAAATTACTGAGAATATTGAAAGTAAAATAACCAAGATAATAGCCACAGCTGTTAGAGGGGATGGATATATCTATAAATCAGCTTTCAAATTATGAGGGTTATCTTAGTTGAGTTTTTTTTTCTCCTTTTTACTTTATGACTCATTTGACATAAATATAACATCAAAAAATACAAAAAAAAACATATTCATTTAACAGTAGCACTCACATGTTAATGCTAATTACAAATGTCCAAGTAGACTCATTGTTTTTTTACTCAAACAAGTGTACATATCAATATCAAGTCAACTTGTAAATCCATCTGTTGAAATAAATACTGAGCAGCATCTTTACTGACCTTTTACCTTTACAATGCCTTGTCAGAACTGGAATGTTTCATAATTCATACAACAATAAAAAAAATTGCACTTCTTTGTCAACTGGCTTTTACTTGAATACATGAAGACCTTCACGAAAGTTAAGAAATACTTCTATTACAGTAGTAATGACACTGGCTAATGTTAAATGTCTCACCTGTTAATTATGGGCAATATAATAAAGTCCAGGGAGTTTATTACTTTTCCACTTCAATTCTCATCTCAATAAACATGATGGTCATGAGTGTTTGAAATAAAGTTTTAGTCTAGTGTTTGGGTTTAAGCCATTATTCTCAGCCTGTTACATTATCACCATTTGATTCTCAGATGTTTAGTCTTTCTTGCATGTTGGTCCAATATGGTCCTCTGAACAATAAATAACAAGACTCTCTGGGCACTCTCTAAATGTCAGTCTCCTTCAGGCCGTAGCAATCTGCCAGATCATAGAACTGATAACTGCTCTGCTCACAGGAGTTGTAAATCCCCATAGAGACTGTGTCCACTATGTCAATCCGGCCCACGGCAGGTGTGGTACCTTTTCCTGCCCCTCCCTTGATTTTATTTGAAAGATTGTTCACTTTCTCTTTGAGCTGGAAGGAGGACTTTTGCAGCGGTGGAAACAGACTCCATCTCTTGATATCTAGTGAGCGCCCTTTCCCCCTGTGCAACACAGAGCTCCCACAGGGTTCGTGCACGGTGTAGCCCGGCTTATAGTCTGCTCCCTGGTCCCTCGAAATTCCCCTGACGGCTGTTCGCCACCGCTGGTCATAGAAGCGCCGCAGGACCCTCCGTCTTTGGTGACACTGGCACCTGAGCAGGCGGATGAAAGCCCTCTTGAACTCTTTGCTGGAGCAGGGATATATCATGGGGTTGATGCAGCTGTTGAAGTAGCCAAGCCAAAAGACCACCTTGAACACAGTCTCGGAGGGCTTCAGTGCTGGGAAGAAGGAACCTAGAGGAGAACATAGGAATTGTGTGTAAATGTACGAGGCACTGATTTCAATCTTCAGATTCCACTTGGTTACATGGTACCCTTGGTTCTCTGAGTAAAGAGACCATCTCTTAATTCTGTTTCATATGTATGGAGCTGAAGTCTCCCAATTTTAGATATCGGACAGACACACATACATTCAAGAACTTCCCAGTTTGGGATCAATAAAGTATGATCTTGATTTTCTGTATGAATACAGACCGTGGAAGCTTGGACTCACGAGCCTTCTGGCTTTTTGGGTTTCAAGCGTCTATCTATCAACCAATTGTGTCTCTTGATTTTATTCCCTATGTTTTATGAACTGCACTGATTCTCTTGTTTTAATCGCTGTTCTATTAATCTAAATTTTTGTTCCCGTAAAGGACTTTGTAACTAAAATAGCATACTGGAAGATCTTCAAAGCTGCCAATTATGTATTCATTATTGTACATTCTACTAGTATGTTTTTTTCAGAAAGTATAACTGCAGAACAGCTCAGGGAAATGATGGTAATGAAGGTAAAGTAAGTGAATTTATACTGATAAAAATATTTTCATCAAAATTTGAAAATACCAGATCAGAATTTTTGGAAGTAAAATACTTTACTAAATAATCAATAAGTCAATTGAATAATTAGAATTGTAAAAATAATTTTTACATCTGTATATTTTTTCTTTTACTTCCATAATTGTCAACTTTTTATTGTGTTTAGAAACTGGATAAGGAAATGAGATCCTGAAACTGCTTCTCTGCCTACACACAACAAACACAGCTCCTATGCTACAGACATGCATTTTTCATCCTGCTGACAGTTGGATAGTCACAGCTATGTTTATGTAATGATTTATTGTGCAGCAGAAGCTATTTGGTGGAGTTTATCAATAGGAAGAAAGGAGATTTTGACATTCAGTGGACTTTTATTAATGGGACAGATATTTACAAAACACACAAAAGTCCCAGATCACACAGCTCATTTGCTATAAGAATATTACATCTAAAAAGATTTTATCTAATGCAACATCTGTCGGACATTAACCCAGGCTGCTAACACCAGATTTAAAATCCCCTGTGGTGTGTGTTTTCTCTAAGAGGATAAAGTGGAATGTATTGTTTTGTGATGTGTTAGCTTGATGTCTGATTCATATGTGATTTAGAATGCAAACACCGTCTTTGTCGTCTGTGTTTGTGTGATGGAAAATCCTCATCCTTATAAATATGACATGCATCAGCTTAGTGTGGCATGACAAATCAACTGCTATCTTTTCTTTCTCAGGACATTAAAAAACACTTAACAAAGAAGGTTTTAGGCTTTTTACGCTGTTTGCATGTAACATTATCTGAGTTTTATGAAAATTGCTTTGTGTAGAGCACATCAGCAACCCAGGCTCCCACTGCTTTGTTCATTTCTTTGCAATGACAAGCTGTTTTTCATGCGTTCAGGCTTGTGGCATTTACCCGGGGGACAAAAACGGAGAAATAAATCAGAGCTCAATATCCCATGTCATTTTTTCCCCCGCATAAATTATCGCTTTGCTTTCATTTCTGTTAATCACTTGTTTAAAAAAAACAACAGTTTTGACTCATCACCTTTGGAGATTAGAGTGAATGAAGTCATTAAAGGAGATGATGTCCTCCATTGATTTTTCTCTCTAAAGGGACCTCATCTTAAAAAAAAGTGATTCACTATTCTGACGCACAACCGAAGCACCATGGCAACATTCGATTTATTTATTTATTTTTCTTAGTGGCCTTATTTTTAACCATATATGTTCAGTCTGACGTCTGCCAGATCTTAAATCTCTTGTCGGCTTATACCTCAGCGCAAATCAAAAAGTGAAGCGACACATGAACACTTTGAATTCACACTGAAGGAGTCTGGGGATCTGTCCAATTTACCGGAGAAAATGTCATTGCTTTTTCTTGTGTGAGCAGACAGAGAATCGTGATCAGTCGTCAGCTGCAGAGCTTCCAAGGCCTTAACACCTTGACATTTAAAGTTACATGTGAATGTCAACATTTGACAAAGAGCTTTTTAAACATGATGCCACCCAGGACCCGGCTGTGGTTCAGTGAATACATGATTTATGATATGCATTCATAATTAGCCAAACTGGCCAAATGACATTAAAAGCCATAGTGCTACTTGTACATGTATAACCGTCTAAATAAGACTATTCCTTAAGTCCAAAGCTGGTGGATCATGTGATATTTTATTATGGTCAATCCATTCCACGAAAAGGCCAAAACCAACAATTAACTATAGTCTGTCAATACTCTCAAACTTTCCCATTCAGTCTCCTATTGGTTCCTACAGAACCATTTTCTACAGCTTTTTTGGAAATTGGGTAATGATCATGCCTTTTTAATGTTTCAAATAATGTTTAAAAAGTTAGTTTTTAAAACAATTTTAGCAGAATTTACTAAAACACAAGTAAAAGTGATTGTGGATTTGTATTTACAGCAGCAGAACAGTGCAAAAGTGTGGCTGCATAGACAATGGGTGTTGCAATTTTAAGTTTGGTTGTTAAAATGTCACCAAATAATCCTCTGAATAGAGAAAAACGTACATAGAGTTAAAAATACAAGTAAGGGGTTTATCTATGACAGAGTTCCATCATGGAGGAATTCTATAACATCCCTTATCATAATGCAATTAATCTAGATGTATACGCCTACATATAAGACACTATTCTTTAATTTACATTAACTTTAAAACTTCAGTGTATCTATATCCCTACTTACAGGATAGATATTATAGATATTTAGCATTTTAAACATAAAGGCCAACTGTCGTAAGTAATAGTTTGAAACTTGAAATATGTTGATCAATGAGCTTTGTACTATTTAATCAGCCAATTATTAGTGTTAGGGCACTCTGACTAGAGTTCTGACGAGTCAGACTTCTACGTATAGATGTGAATCATCGCAGTGACAAGGCCACGTTGGCACAAGAAGTACACACATGGCTCCGTGAGTGAAAGTTTAGTCATTATGGATGTGTCTCCGCACAATGCTTCTGAATGAGCGAGTGAGCGGGGCGAGGACCTGTGGGCTGTGGCACCTCTACACTCATTAATCAGACATTTGGGAAACAAACAGCTATGACTATAGACTGCTGTTAACATCAACTCAAAACATATGATTCATTAGTGTCTCAGTGTGTAAATACATCACATCCCAATATCTGGCAAAGTATTGATTTGAACTCACAATTACATTTAGTTTCTTTGACTCATTCGTGTCATTGGTCATTTCCATGCAGTGTCTATCCATCTCAAACTTGTGGATATATATTTAAAAAAAAAACTTTCACTCCCATTGAGTGAACCAAGTGATAATCAGCACCCATTTCATTTCTTGCAGACCCTGATGTAAAAAGTCGATTTTGTAAAGTCAGAGGTGCAGTTGGAAATACAGAGATGTGAGTGTTATACCTGATGAGAGATGGACCATTTGTAACCAATGGCTTTTATAGTCAATTACACTCAATATATGCAAAATGAAAATTCATGAGGCCACTTTTAATGTTGTACATAATGTGTGTGTGTGTGTGTGTGTGTGTGTTTGTGTATGTGTGTGTGTGCGCACTCTTACTTTCTCTAAGTGCAGCTTTATATGCATGTGGCTTTTTTTCAGTTAGATTTATCTGAGGTCGTAATGCCTCACACTGGTCATCATCTCCACTGAAGGGGCTTTTTTCTGCAGTGACGAGAGAAAAGTAATTTATCCGTCTTCCATCTCACTTTGTGTATTTGATCAGGACTTCCTGCAGATTTTCACTGTGATATTTTTGCAGTGACCTTTACATACGACAAATGTGGACAAGGCCCCTTCAGAAGCAAAGAAGCAGTGACTCATTATTTTTACACTGGTTACACGCTGGCACTTGAAATCAGCAGCAGGAATGTTTGCAGGATACTGGGAATAGTTAGATTCAGATTAACTTTTACTGAAGAATGCCACTGTACAGTACTATTACTCTGTGATATTAGCCAACACTCAAAAAAATTTAAAAACAAGCAACAGTAACAATTTAAATGGCATTATATCAATCTTAATTCTGATCAGTTCGGACATACTTCCAAAAATACACTGTTATGCCCAGAAACCTGCAGTGCTCAATTTGATTTTGTACATATTTCTTTAATTTGAGTGTATTCTGTGAGATGCAGTCCTACTCCTGCAGCAAACATGTTGCACTGTTCATGGAAATAGAACTGAAAAGAGTTTAATCACTCCAGGTGATACAAGAGCATTACTTATTCACGACCACTTTGATAGAAACTCATATTGCAAATTAATGAGGGGATCTTAAATTCTGCTTGAGGAGGTATTGAAGGTGATAGACGTTTTTTGCTTGTTGGATTTGTCATGAATATTCCTGCTCTGTGCATCTGATGGAAGGAAAGATTGGATGCACTAAAGTTGCACCACAGGGAAGAGAACTATGAATCCCACAGACTTACCCATGGGCAGAAAGAAGAAGAAAGGTAGCCAGCAGAGGATAAACATCCCCACGACGATGGCGAGCGTTTTGGCCGCTTTTTTCTCCCGGGAGAACTTCATGAGCCGCACCGACAGCGAACTTCTGAACGGATGGTTCTTGCTGGACTTGGAGCTGGAAGGACGCGCGTCCTCCAGCGCGCTGCGGCAGTGGATGCGCAGCACCACCTCCATCGACTTGTTCCTCTCCCGCTTGACGCCCGCCTCCAGGCTCTTGGTAGTCCTGCGGGCGACCACGTACACCCTGAAGTACATGACGAGGATGACCAGGAGCGGCAGGTAGAAGGAGAAGAGCGAGGAGAAGAGCGCGTAGCCGGGCTCCTCCGTGATCATGCAGATGCTGTCGTCCACCGGCGGCGGCTCCTTCCAGCCCAGGAGCGGCCCCACGGAGATGACGGTGGAGGACACCCACAGCAGGACGAGGACGGCCACAGCCCTCCTCTCGGTCATGATACTCGGGTACTTGAGGCAGTGTTTCACCCCGATGTACCGGTCTATGGAGATGACGCACAGGCTGAGGATGGACGCGGTGCAGCAGAGCACATCCACCGCTGCCCAGATGTTGCAGAACACCCGGCCGAACACCCAGCACCCAAGCACCTCGAGCGACGCGGAGAAGGGCAGCACGATGATGCTGAGCAGCAGGTCCGCCATGGCCAAGTTCACGATGAAGAAGTTCGTGACGGTCTGCAGGTGCTTATTGCACACCACAGAGAGGATGACCAAAATGTTCCCGATGATTGCCACCAAAATAAAAGCGGAGAGGAAGATCCCCACCCCGACAGCCCGGGAGTCCAGGGTGAAGTTCCTGCACGTCGAGATGCTGTCGTTTGGAAACACAAGGATAGATCCATTGGAGGCTTCTGCGAAATAGATCCCATAGTTGCTCTCGTTCCTCGGGTTAGAGGCTGACATGTTGAAACGCCATAAAGAGAAACTTAGAGCAAGTTTTCCACGCAGAGCAGTCGCATCTCTTCACAGCAGCAACATCAGACTGACTCTCTGCTGACAATCTGCAGGTCGAGCTCAGAGTACGAGAATGAAAATAAAAAGTCTTCACAGCTACAGGCGCGTGCATGCATGTTTAGGAAAGTGATGTCTGTATAAAAACAACTGAGGCTCAGACTTGGGATGGAGTCCACGCGATATCAGTCACAAAAACACAAATATAGTAATAATTTAAAAAGGAAAAAACTACATTTAGGTTAATTTCTCCAATGCGGCGGTTTTCCACTGGAGGCATCGCTGGAAGCAGCTCAGAGTCAGAGCTGGTCCAGCAGGTCTGAATCCACAGCTCCACCCACACGTCACATATTTAACTGCGGTCAAGACAGCCGACACTCGCATCTCTGTGGTCAAATCAGCCGATACAGAAATTCTACTGCACTCATATACTGACACTTATGGTAAACGGACCCAAACCGCCCAGAAAGGGGACGGTAACGGAGTACTCGGGGTTAGAGGAAGAACAAATGTGGGCCTACGTCCGGTTTTCAAAATAAACTGTTGAAATGGAGCCTATACAAAATGCATAATTGAAAAATGAATTATTGGATTAAATTCACAAGAAGTATATGTTGTCTTATCTCTGTCAATTTTATGAATAGCATTTTGACAATATTACTTTACTTTATTACTACTTTATATAAGAATGTTTAATTTGCAGTATGTAGGTAGTCAAAAAGAGGTCCTGAACACAGGCATATTAGTCCTAAACTGAATTTATTGAGCAAAGTGTTTTTATAGAACTTTGAAATATCCAAAAATGAACTGATTTGATTGTACACATGCTGGACTTTACTTTGACATGTCGCTTAATCTATACAGTACAATTTTTTAATATTCAGTATGTAGGTAGTCAGAGAGGTCCTGAACACAGGCATATCAGTCTCACTGTGAAATTATTGATCAAAGTGTTTTTAAAGAACTTTGAAATATCCTGAAATTAACTATTCCACAGTGAAAACATTGAACTTTACTTTGTAAAATTTCCAAATCTATACAGTAAAAATGTTTGATATTCAGTATGTAGGTAGTCAGAGAGGTCCTTAACACAGGCATATCAGTCTCTCTCTGAACTTAGGGGCAAAGTGTTTTTACAGTACTTTGAAGTATCCTGAAATGAACTGATTTGATTCTACACATGTTGGACTTTACTTAGAAAAATCTCTTAATCTACACAGTAAGAATGTTTAATATTCAGTATGTTGGTAGTCAGGGAGGTCCTGAACACAGGAATATCAGGCTCACTCTGAACTTATTAAGCAATGTTTTTTTTATAGAACTTTGAAATATCCAGAAATGAACTGATTTGATTGTAAACATGTTGGACTTTACTTTGAAAAATCTCCGAATCTATACAGTAGATATGTTTGATATTCAGTATGTAGGTAGTCAGAGAGGTCCTGAACAAAGGCATATCCGTCTCACTCTGAACTTATTGAGCAAAGTGTTTTTAAGTACTTTGAAATATAAAGTAATTAGCTACTTGAATTTAAAAATGTGTGACTTATATTTTGTAAAATCTCTAAATTGATACAGTCAAAATGCTATTCATTAAAATGACAGGTTAGACGATATATATACATCTTGTGAACATAATCCAACCCATTTCCTTTTCAATTACGCCTTTTGTATATGCTCCATGTCAACAGTTTATTTTGAAAAAACGCTTTAGATGCGTTTACCATATTTGTCAGTATATGCTCACAGTAGAATTTCTGTGTCGGCTGATGTGACCACAGAGACTCGAGTGTCGGCTGTCTTGACCGCAGTCATATTTACTGCTGCCTTCTTCAAGAGAGAGCGTCACTTTCAGCCGGACCATAGCCCATGACTTGGTGACTATCCTGTCACCAAGTTTCACAGTGATGCGTTCAGTAGTTTTGGCGTAATCCAGATAATCATCAGACAAAGGAATTAAACACATACCCCTGGCAGAGGTAATAATGCCTTCATGTAAAACAAGAAAAAAAAGAAAGCTATATGACTAAAAAAAAACATGAAGGACAAGAGAGAACCTTTGGAGCAGCAACCTGGAACAACCCAGATTCCCTCGAGCATAGATAAGACAAAGCGACATCAATCAGCTCCTCATCTAAACTGCCACCGGGCTCCAGCGAGCAAGCACTGACCACTTGAGTGAAAAACCGAACACCCCCAGGCAGAGCTGTGAAGTTACTCGGTCACACTGCAGCTGCCACCCTCAGGCCTTCAGAGAGCATAGCTGGAGTAGAAGCACAGGCCTGCACAAACCTCCCGGGAGCCTGGAGGAGAGGGGAGGTCAAGAGGGAGAGTCATGGAGTGGACAAACAAGCCGTGCATGGGAAAACAGCAGCCCAGCCCGCGGAAGGACCACTCGTTGTGACACACAGCTCCATTTTTTCACAATCAAGTGGGTATTGTTTTGGAGAACACAAATGTCTGCAGCTAATCCATCCAATCATCATACAGGTATCATCATGGACGAGTCCTGCTGGTCTAGAGACAGACTGGTTGTCCGTCACGCCACCCACTGCACTAGATTTGCCTAAAAGCACACATGATATGTTAGCAAACAAGGCTTTATATGGAGTCAGCCGCACTCCTGTTTCCAGTCATGGTGAGTCTGCTCAGCTGTCAAAGCACATCCTCATTATTGGATTTATGGAAAATGTACGACCGCAAGCAGCCCACCTGCTCCTCCTTATGAGAGGGCTACATCCACAGACATGCCGAGCCAACGCTGGGCCACAGCACACAGGAGAGATTTATTTTTTTCTTGGAACAGAACATCAGTCTGTCACCGATAAGTGTGTTTCAGATGATGGTACCAGGAATGAAATGTAGTCTTACAATGCTAATCATTCTTTAATCGTAATCGTATTTTGAATTCCAATCGATGATTCTACTCATTACTCTATTAGTTCTGAGTTTACTGTGTCGGCTTGTGAAATGAAACAGCGACAGAGCTCCAACAAAGGGAATTTACCTTAATAAACCACCAGAATTTGGACTGAAAACCTGACTAAAGGCAAAACAATCAAAAGCTGTATTTGTGGGATGTATAGTGAATCTTGTTGAACGTCGTCAAGAGACTGCTATGTGACTGCAGGTGTTCATTGATTGCAAAGAACTGATTGCAATCAAATATTTATTATGTTTACTTTTAATTTGTCCGATTCACTGTGGACTTTCTTAAACTTTAGAAAGCCATTAAAAAGCACTACTCTATTTTGTTTTGATTTGATTTTGAAACAAAAATTAAATATTTAACCAGAGTATACCAGCCTGTTTCTGATGTTCTATTAGAAGTTGTAAAACCCATAAGAAGATATATCCCTGCTTTTAAGTGCCATAAACTATGTTAGGTGTAGTTTGACAGGATCTAAAGGACCCTATGGTCTAACTGGATTTGGTGTGGAACTATTTACCAGGTCAATAGAGAGGCAGCATAAAAACACCAATAAAACTCATAGAAATACAAATTAAAACTGACATCCCAGAGTTACAGGCGTCCTGACAGTTTGTTTATAAGGTACCGTTTCTGAAAAGAGCCATCTCCTCATCAATTGACCTGCTTTGTTACTTTCATTGTATTTTATATTTAGAAAAGGTAATCTCACTTTCTAAAAGTGGGACTGTCTCACACTGAGAGAGATTTCAAATAACCCATATCTATCAAAACATGAAATTATTCCTGAAATTCAGTCGTGGCTTTTCATTTAATTGTTTGCACCCCAACATTTCAATCGCCCCATCTGACCGTCCCGATGAAAAGTTTCTGTGGGGGTCACAGTCCCTCTCCCACCTTGAGCTTTTCTGTTGTCTCCATGTGTATTTGACGACCAAAGCAAAATCTATATCCTACACATCCTCATCTTCGGCTCCGCTCCACAGGCTTTTGACCTGAATCCAAATGCATGATGCTTCCTGTGAAAATGTACTGTATACGTGTAGTCGTCTGTTTGTTGGGAGTAAAACATATTTTGAGCTATTTTTTGTTTCTCTGTGTTTTGGTAAGAAGTTGCCTACTACTCATCCTGTGAGTCCCACTTTTTATGGCGCTAACCTAGATATTCACACACACACACACACACACGCACACGCACACACGTAAACACATTCTTTCCCTCTCTCTCCCCTCAGACTCGAGGTAAGGTAAGCTGCCATCTTATCAGTGTTCAGCAGATCACCAGGAATTCAGTGGGCCACAAGTAATGTCGTGCTTTGATATCACCTCACACACTACTTTTCAAATGCTCAAACGACTGAAAAGGTCAAACAGTCGGAGGTTTCCCATTCTGCTAGTTGGTTTATCTGTTATTGAAGCAAGGCAGACAATTGACAAGCACGTCTGTGAAACATAGACGCACAATGCACATACTGTATAAACAACAACAGTTATTCCTAATAAATAAATGATAATATAAAGTTTGTGATGATTTTTTTTTTTCGTATTTCTACATCTATTTACTTTCAGATTGAATAATTTATTAGTAATTTCTACATCCGTATATTTATTTATTTATATGTTTATATACATTTATACATTTTAAAATGTCTGTATTTATACATTTAAGTATTAATTAGGTAGTCAGGATTCCAGGAGCCTGAAGCCAGATTGGTTATCGCAATGGGATCATCAGAACTACAACTTCTGTCTTGAGCTGGCAGATCGACTGTTTTTGAATATTTTTCTAACTTTGCTTTTGTTTTATTTGTGAAAAATCTTTTGATGTCTAATTATGACACGAGCATGGACCGTTTTGAAGTGGTGTTAATCAGAGCTGCTTTGCGTCACAGTCTAACATTGGTCTCAAGTTTCATTACAAACCAGCAGCAGCATTTTACGCCTCTCACCCTCTTTGCATTGGAAAGTGTTGATTTGCACTTTGTATCTGGGCCTCAGGGAGCTCTCCATCAGACAAGGGGTGATATGCTGGATTCAGTGCTTTGCAAATGGATCCAATTATGACACTCTGTCAATGCTTAATTAATGCCATCACAAAAATACACCCCTCCCCAGGTGGGAAATGGTGGAAAGAAGAGTACGATACTTCAACGATATTATAATCCACAAAATGTCAGACAACCTGTTGATTTACAGGAAAGTCTCTTTATTTAGTCTTGTGTCGATTGAGCCCAAAGCGTATAACTTCCTCCACATTGATGGACGGTTTAATGACTTGGAAATGATTTGGACTTGGTGGTGAGGTATTTTTGGGATCCTGTAAGCTCTCGAATTGAAAAGATTGAGAAACGTCAAATAAGGACTCGACTGTTATGGCAGCTGTGGAATGCAAATTAAATTCTGATTGTCAGTTTGGATTGGGGGGTTATGAGATTATTCTGTTTGTGTAAGAGCCCCCGAGGCCATGGCACTGGACCTGACATAGACCGAAGTACTGGCACACTCACAGGGGAGAGCCTGATTCTCTTGGAATGAGGTAAATTTCCGGAAACGTTCCATGGGAATATACAGCTCGGGAATTTTGGGAATTTTGAAAAACATGTTTTACACAAATGAAACGCTGAGCACTAAAAACATCATTCAAAACTGTATTTTAAAGATGTATGGAATGCAACACACGCTGCATGTTGAATTTCAAGCCTCCACTGTGCATTTCTCCATCACATGCACAGATAATTGCCAGCATCCTGCACACTACAGCAGGGCTATTGAGGCCTGCTGTAGTGTGCAGGACTAGTCAGGTAAGTTTCGATGATATTACTGGAGAAAATATATAAGCATGCTGATTGAGGATTGTTCATCTGTTCATCTAGCCTATTTCTATTCATTAATCCATCAATTGTAAAATATTTTTGAAGACGATTCCAATTGGCCAACTATTTATATCTCTGGCATTGCTTTAGTGTTTTTTTACAAGCTTTTTCTCGTCTTATTCTACAGAACATTGCCACGTGCACTATCTCATGTGTGGAGACATTTCACCCTAGCCAATGTAGAAGGAAAGGCTGTGTACATTTGCAAATACTGTGCAAAGACCTATGTTAAGAATGACACAAAGATGCAGAAGCATATAGTCAAGTGCCCAAAGTTCCCTTAGGGCTCAAATCAGCCTATGACAAAACAAAATGTTTATATTTATATCTGTATATGACGAGGTTAATACAGTTACTATAAATTTAGTTTTAGTTAGTTTCCAGTTTATTCCCTTTAATTCCCTTTAATTCCCTTTAATTCCCTTTAATTCCCTTTAATTCCCGTATATTCCCGTTAATTCCCATGGACAGTTTCCAGCTTTGAATGTTCCCGGAATTTGCAACCCTAGCACTGTTACACATGTTCACTCGGAAGTCAGAATACAAATATGATGATAAGCAGCATAAATGTTGGGGACTAAATATGTAATGATATGAGGAACCAGAGAGAATACAGATTGTAGGTATTAAACAATTTATATATATACTATAAAGGGTTTAGTTCTTAGTCTGACAAAGTCAATACTTCAACATTATCAGACTATATAAGCAATATTAAGTTGATGGAAGTGCATATCGGGGGTCGGTGTAGATGATGTGCCCTTGACATGGATTCTGAAATAGCATCACAGTATAAATAAACTAAAGATGTTGTATAATACTTCATCTAGTGACGACTGAAAGGGCAGAAATAGAAACAAAGAGTTTCCTGAGCAACAGTAAAATAATGTCATCAGAAATCTCAAATATCTTGTTGTGGTGACTTATAAATTGTCTTAACAAATATAGGAACTGGTGCCATAAACACATCGTGAAATAAAACTGACCAGGGATAGAGATGATATGCTCCACCATTACTTTCTTAGGTGTGGGCAGTCAAAAACACATAAGAGAGACACCATAAATTTAATATAAATCTGCACAAGTCTTTAGTTTTGTCAATGGTAAAAGTAGGACATGGTTTTGGGGATTAATAATTTAAAATGTTTAACTATTTTGTTGTTTTATGGATGATTTTTGTATCTTGCTGACATCATCACAACATGTACGACAAGGTGAGTTCGACAGTACGACAACGTTTTTCTCTTTCATAACAGTTTTTGAAAACACTATCATCTACTCTTGCATGTCTTTATTTTTGAGACCAGGGCGTTTTACATAAATAAACAAATACATACCTAAGTATATATTTTCTCATAGATGGAGGCTCTATTATGCGCTGTGGAAAATTGCAAATTGAGTGAGGAATGTATTCTACTTTGAAGCCAGGATAACAATAGCTTACATGATCTACGGTTTATATTCATTTGAAATTTTCTGACAATAATTCTATCTGACTGAAGGGGGTCAGACAGATGAAAGAAATAGTGGTAAAGTCAAATTTTGAGAATTACTGACACAGAGGTAATATGGTTAAAAGTAGCATAATATTTCACTATAAATTACAGACGATAATAAAGGATGTATAATAAAAAAATATCCCCCAATGTCCTCCAGCTAAAAGACTACAACTAATGATTATATTGGTTCACAAATAAATGGGTTAATCACGTGATATAATCCTTTTTCTGTTTGAGCAGTAAAAGCTATTAATCAAGATATAGAGAGGTTCCCAGATGTGAGATGTTAAAGGAGGAGAAATATTTGAGGCTAAAGTCAGATGAGAAGAAACATAAACATAATGTGACATATATATATAAATGGTGCAGCTCTATCCCCTCGGATACCAAACTTGCACAGCTATAAGATTTTCCATTACCACAGACGGCAGGTTCACAGGTGAAATAGAGTGTGGTGATGGAGATGTTGCAGTGACTCAGTTCGCTCTATAAGTTGCAGTTCAGGGACTGTTTGGATGATTCACTGTAGCCTGAAACTTTCATCAGTGCTGGGAGAGAGCACAAGTTACTGCCCCTGCGAGCTCGTGATGCACAGAATACCCTGCCACATACAAATGATGGGTCAACACACCTGAACTGCAACAACAAATAGGTTGAGGGAATGTTTTTCTTTATAAATGATGTGGGACAATACATCTACTTACATCTGCAGAGCCAACCGCAGGTGGAAGGGGTGGACCACAGGTAAACAAAACCCACAGCAGCGATGGAGGCTTTTATCCATATTCCCCTCTGAGGTTCAGTTCAGTTCAGGCAACAAAAACACTTTAAATTAATGAAAACATTTGTAGTTCCAGTGAAATGTGAAGAAATAAATCAAGTCTGGAGTTACTGTGAACTTTGGTCTTGATTTACACCAGATCACAAACTTTTCCAAATGTAAACCAAGTGCATGTGTGTGTAAAAACAACAATAAACAGGTTTTATAAGGCTTCAGTCACTACCATGTATGCTCTACTGCAAATACCTAAAACAAATGTGTTCACTGTGAACATTCTTTGACCAAATATGTAAAATAACAACTTGGTAATTTAGCGGTAACTCATTCATTTATGTGTAAACCTCCCTCATTTGTACAGCATTACTTTAAGACATTAACCACAAATGTAATAAATGAAATTATAGTGACAAAACTAAATGGAAGAGGAGAAAACTCAGAGAATGTAAACACTGAGACTGCAAAACACAAATGCAGGTGAATCCAAAGAAAACTCTATAAGGCAAAAATGCGTTTTAGAAACAGTTAGCTATAGTCCATCCTATACTCATAACACTGCCCTTTCCACAGCTGAGACCTTGGGATGACGATCAATCTCAGTTAGTGGGACCTCAGGGGCCAAACATTGCTGAGGCAGGTCAGACGTTCAGAAATTTGGCCGGGAGGATACGACACGCAAAGATCAGAACATAAACAAGAGAGAACTTTAGTAAGGACTATAGAGGAACCAGCTTATGAAAGAGTCAAGTCGCTCCCACTGACCTGTTCATTCTTGTATTGGGAATTTCTGCATTTGGGTAATGTTTAATGAAAGAACAGACATGTATATAGAGGAATGTGTGAACAGATGGGTTACTGTGAGTTAACCCAAGGTTTATGAGTGCTGCTCAAGGAACTTAGTTGTTTATGGCTTCTTCACACCTTGAGTCTCTCTGGGCAAATGGTTCAGTGCAGGGGTCACCCAAGGGGTCTGAGCAGATGGGTCCAGGGATCTTTGTGTTGTAAATAGGGCCAGGATGTGCCCCACCTTAACAAAAGAACAAAGACGGTAATGAATATCTTCTGCTCCTCTGTGGGAGGGGGCTATACGTTATAAGAACACAGCGCTTAGGAGTGTTCTTTGCTCATTGTCCATGTCACACCTGGTGATATGTGTCGAGTGAGTCCATCTGCAGATGTAGAATAGAACTTACTGAAAGACAACTGCATGACTTTTTGCCTGATTTGACAGAAATTCCCATGACATTCTCAATACAGGTGCTTCATGTTCATTATTATTGCCATTTTGTCCAAAGGTCAGGAGATAATTCAAGCCAAGCCAAAACTAAAACTGAAAGTGGAAATTTCTGCTCCTCTCTGCAAACATTCACATTAAGAAACACAATTTACATGGACCTTCATTTACTGCACATCCCGGAACACTCAAGACTTTTTAATTTGCGTTCTTGTTCTGTTGGCCTCTCTCTCTCTCTCTCTCTCTCTCTCTCTCTCCAATGCTGTGGAAATCTCACTTAATTATGAGCCAACGACGGAGATTATACCGAGACAACTCTCCTGAGATCTGCTCTCTGAGTGTCCTCCAAAACAAGAGGACCCCACAGCGCCTTTCTCACGCTACATGTGCGCTTTTTGAGTGTGTGTGTTTGTGTGGAGAGATGAAATAAACAGTGATCTCCCAGAAAATCCACACGTACACACACACTCTTATCATCTTGGCCCCCAGTCAGTATTGTGTAAATCTCACTTGACTATGGGCCCAATTGTGAGTGAGTGTGTGTGTGTGTGAGAGAGAGAGAGAGAGAGAGAGAGAGAGAGAGAGAGAGAGAGAGAGAGAGAGAGAGAGAGAGAGAGAGAGAGAGATTATTTCTGACTAAATGAACAACTGGGGGATACTCATCCAAATTCTTTCAGGCGTAATCTCCTATTTACATCCGGTACACTTCT
The DNA here is from genome assembly GCF_949316205.1 of Platichthys flesus. Lineage (NCBI taxonomy): Eukaryota > Metazoa > Chordata > Actinopteri > Pleuronectiformes > Pleuronectidae > Platichthys > Platichthys flesus. The sequence goes on from NC_084949.1 coordinate 17,731,020, forward strand.
TTTTGATGATTTAATCACTTCCTCTCTAATTAGAATCCATGCCTCCTACAAACACAGTCATGATGCCGTGGGTCACTTTCTACTCAGCTCAGAAATTAATTTCTCAAAGACCCTCAGTCTTCCAAATGTTTCTGTCATTTGACACTGTTCAATTAATGAGTGGCTAATATCATCCTTCTTCTGGGAAAGTTTTTCTCTCTGCCGTCCACATTAAAAAAGCTGCTCACACTCTTGTTGTCCATGATGAATGGTTAATTATGTTTGGCACAATCGAGTGCACGTATGAAAAGTAAATCAACTTTTGTCCACCACTGCTGAACTAGCCCTCAGTTTAATGTCAGCTTTGCAACAAGAAAGGTGAAATGGAAGTTTCTCTCCGTCTGACATCTTTCTCTGATATTTTGAACATCTTTCTGTGCAAAGAAATTCTTACAATCCATGTACAGATTTTACTGTGTATATATCAGTTCACCTTTGTATATATTTCCATGTATTTATATCGCATTTTTTACTGATACTTACTTACTTTGCTGCTGTAACAAAGGACAGTTCTTATCTCATGTTATCTAACACTTGTCAGTTACAGTGCTTCTAAAATGTAGCTGCAGTAGCGGTTTGACAAAAAAACAAACAATACTCTGAGGGAGCATCTTTCTCTCAGGGTTATGGAGTCTTTCATTAGCTGTTGTCACTTCTCTCAATCCCAAACTGGAGACGGATGGCCTTGTCACTCTGCGCCCCTGCTGGCCAATCACTTATTTAACCAAACCACAATCTTTTCACACAGGAGAGTGCTGATGTGCCTTTTACAGACATGGCTGAAAGGGTAGGTAGACCTCATTGAAACACTGCTCCACTCCTCCTGGAGAGTGTGGAAATTAAATCCAAACTATCTTGTCAAGCATAATTGCAGACCTCCATAAAAGGTCAAGGTTTGCCATAAAATAAAACAAAGAAGCCTTGAAAAGAGCTGAATTCGTGTTTTTCCTGCAAATGACCTCTAAAATGTCCTTGATTAAATGATTTGTACCCTTCACTCCTCTGGATCCATAGCCATCATCCGGCTCTTCGGCTGACTCAAGAATGTTCTTGCTTGCTCTTCTGCCCTAAAGTCCCCCAGGAGTTCGAGAGTTCACAGTAATGAGTCAACAGCAAAGCCACGGCACCAAACTTCCACTCGCTACCCACAGTGGGCTCTCCACCAATTGTTCCAACTCTCTATGACAAGATCTGCATAAGTAAGTTGCCCTTCTGTCACCCCCTGAGCTTCTTCTCTGGGTTGAAGGGGCTAAGGGCCAAATATTCCCAGAGAACCCAGGGAACCGTAGGTTCAGCAAGACCACTTCATTTGTAGAAGTTAACAGCATGTTTGGGTAGACCAGGTGAAATGTTATATCATAACTTGAGCTCCTGGGTCAACTCGGAGCAGTCAGTGCTGTACGTCGAAAGAAGCCTTTATAGGAAGTTAGGCTGATGTTGTCTCTTCTTCCCAGCTACAAACCCATCTCCAAACAGCAATCAACAACATCCCAGGATGGGGTTGTACAAGGAAAATTCACCCCAGGTTCAACTGAGGAAAAAGAACCAGGACCCATGTCAAAACAGGCTGACACCAACTTCAACAAACAACACTGCCCAGTTGCCCCATTTATTACATTACACTATATTTCATTTAGCTGACGCTTTTATCCAAAGCGACAATAAGTGGGTCAACCATGAGGCTACAAACCCAGAACAACAAGAATCAAGAAAGAACCATTTTCTTAAGGAAGCCAAACTTCAAAGTGCTCTAGGTAAGTGCCATATAAGTGCTACTAAAACGCTACTTTTTATATTTATTATTTTTATACTTCAAGGTATGGTCGGAAAAGATGTGTTTTTAGTTTGCGGCGGAAGATGTATAGACTTTCTGTTGTCCTGATGTCATTGGGGAGCTCGATCCACCATTAAGGAGCCAGGACAGAGAACAATCGTGATTTTAAGGTAAATCAGCTTCATGGTTAAAGACCAAGGAAGATCCACACTTTTGAAGGAGAAGGATAAAAAGATCCGAAATTGATTATCTGTGTTTCGTCTGGGAGAATCTTCTTTGGAAAGATTGAACAAAATTAGAGCTTTTTGGTGAAAAGTATGAAGCTTTCAATGAAAACAGCAAAATCAGTACTTGGAGAAGGCCCAGTTACATTTATGCTTTGCTGTTTCGGTCCCCGGGTGTCTTCAATCTAGGAAGTTGCCGCCACCACAGTGTAATTTGCAGATTATTGGTATTTGAATGTAATTTCCTGGCAGACATGTTCGGATAATGACAAAGGGAAAATGGAGAGAAACAAAAAACCCAGATATATTTGGAAAGTGGATTTCTCCTGGGACAGTGGAGAAACATTACATTACTGACTTAGAAGAATTGTTCACTTCAGACTTTTACATATTGTCGGTTATCAGTGCTGATCATCTGCAACCAGGCAGGAATCAGTGTGAGGCTGGGAGGGAAATGTTCTCCCTCTGTCCCACTCAGTTGATCTGTCTGACAGACAATCGACACTGATTTACATTTAACATTTAAAATCTGCTTTGTTGCAGGTCTGGTTGCTATGAAAACAGCAGCTTGACATTTGCACATTATTTTGGACAGTTTTGTTATTCAGGGTAACATGTTCCTCTTGAAAACATATTTTTGCTGTCCACGACAGAGCCTCTGTATTTTCTAGAATTTTAATCTCTAATTGAGGCAGATTCCCTGCCAACAATCGTACGCTGGCTCCCAGTGAAACTTCTGCTACAGCAGCCAGCTTCAATCATAGGCACCAAACCCCCCTGATCCACCTGAAGGGTCCTCAAACTGATTTAGTCTGTAAAAGGACTGCAAGAAAAATAGCAGCATTCTAAAAGAGTAGCTGAGCAGCTGAGCTGGAGGTGTGTAGTGTGGTCAGTGAGATGGCATGAGGGTCAAACAGCACTGCAAACTGTGTGTTAGGGACTTGACTGTAACAAGCATTGAGGCATCTGTAAGTTTTGCTGTAACATTTTAATTTAGAGAGCGGACTAAAGACTCTTGTACGTCTGGTCATCATCATGTGATCTGTCTATACCTGAAGTTGATTGGTTTGTAGACAGGCATGCACTTCGTGTTGCTGTGTTGTCAAATTGACGATTTTTCATTTTCCTTTTGCAAGCCCTTAGGGACTTTGTGTTTTTATTTTGGTGCAAGATGACAGATAACACAAATCCAGACAAGCACAGAGTCATTAGCCATAATGAGACAACAATTGTGTGGTTGTTCAGTAATTTGTTGTTGGGAGGAGAGAGGGGGGAGAGTAAATGTCCCTGAGCCTTCAAGCATTTGTGCTTTCAGAAACTCTGATCACTGACAGCCATGTCTGAATACACCTGAAGGCCACAAAGTGACGGTGGACCTAAAAACTGGAGTAGCTCTGCTGCGTCGCCATGAATGATTCATTGAATGAATTATATTCTCAATTTAGGGGTAAGTAGTTTAACAATGCATTTTTTAAAGACGGGTGTTCAGTCTAATTTAAAACAGTTCTCCTCAGTCCTTATTACCTTTTTGATTCTCAGGATTTTTACAGAGAAGGATTTCCACTCTCCTACCGCCACAGCTGATTGGTTAAGAGGGGCAGGTGTGAGAGAACATGGCGGTCACATGATTAGAGGTGTATCTACTTACCTGCCTGTGAGATTAGAGCTCACAGGTGTCGACAGAATGAGGTTCACGCTCTGAAGAAACAAGGTAAAAAACAGAGGGATGAAAACATTCCCTATAAAATTACCTCCTTTGTGAAAAACCCTATCAAATCAATTGGCATGATTACTGGTTGTATTTTTGGTCTGGTCACCATATCTACATAAAATACAAAATAAACTATGATAACCATTGATTCCTCTTTTAGAAAATTGGCTACATGTTTGTCTAAAAGTGACACATTTACTTGACAAGAAATCCCTTTATGTTGGCGTGGTTGTCAAGCATTACATCCTCTAGGGGGCAGTGCAGAGTCGAGTGTTCCTGACAAAAAAACAAACATGGAAGGAGATTGGGATCATTTACTCGGCTGTCACAAGTTTGAATCAATTTGACACATCTAATTTCAATATATGAGCCTGCATTAGTTGTTGTTGTTGAAGAGGAAGGCAATTGCAGTCGTGCGCTAGAAAGTTTGGAAAGCCATCTGTTTCGTAAACATAAACATCGAGCATAAATCACCACCTGCAGGGCTCAAAGCTAAACTCTGAACTAATGTTTAAATAATTTATTGGTATTGTTTCATTAACTGACGGCTGTGCTGTGAATTTCTCTTAAAATCAAAGTCCGAGCTTTCAGTTAAAAGTTTCATCAACAACAAATTCCCCCTTATGGGAAATCACCGCTCTTTCCTGTTTGTCCCTTCGAGCAGTTTTCCTTTATCTGCTGTGTAACATTTACAATAACAAACACACTTATTATCCATTCTAACCTCGGCCTACAGAGGAAGAACAAAGCCCTTGCGGTTGCTGTGTCTGGGCCTCTGAGTGCTCACGCAGGTCGATTCACATAACCTCAGTAATGTGCACAAAGGATTTCGACAGTGATCTTTTTTTCCCTCTCACATAGAGGCGTATGGTCGCTGCTCGGAGCGGCTTGTTTGTGTCTGTTTGGCAACATGAAATTTGAAATCTCAGCAAAGAGGATAGATGTTTTTTTCAATCTGTCACTGAGAGCTGGTAGGTGGTGAGTGTCCATTATAATATAGGCAATAATAATAGCAATAATATTAATAAAAATCTGTTTATTTTTTTTGTACTTTTCAGGTTCTAAAGGTTTTCACGGACAGAAACTAGAGAATAGGGGCACATGCATCTGCCAAATCACACAGGACTGAAAGGTTTATTTGTCTCTTCCATTTCAAGAACCAGCGATCCTCTTAATTTACATTTGGTTCTTTCATTGCAGACATGTAGACCCTGGTAGAATGAGATTAAAGAGATGACGAATATCAGGCTCCAAGATCGAAGAAACCGGACAGGAGGAATTCCCTCGTTAGATTCTTTCATATACTGTGGCACTGACGGACTCCATCTGCTTCATATGTCGTGACAGGTAATTGACATCGCAGAGTTATCTCCAGTGTGTGTGCGTGAACGCTTGTATAATTTGTCAGAGTTACACTTAAGTGGTAAAGACAAATCAGTCAGAGTGTAACTAAAAATAGCTCGGGTCATTCATTGAAATTCCACATGGCAAGACGCCAGCCTTAATGGACACACAGAGGCTGCATTTCATTTCTGCATCAGAAAGAATAATGAAACAGCACTTTGTGTAATCACTCATCCTCTGTCAGAGAAGCGGAGGGATGAAAAAAACAATAAACTTGTAATTTCCTCAGTGTTCCTCCTTAAATAATGAGATGTTTCAAAAAGGACTTGTGATTGCAGCTGAACTGTGATTGAATCTTTCATCAAAGAGCACGACGAGGCCGTGTTGGACGACCGGAGATGGAAGCGACAACCGTTTGCACAAAGTGGAGGTTTGCTGCACAAATAAGCACGAAACAAAATTGTTTTTCTATTCTTAGAAAACAGTTCAGACACCAGCTCTGCGGACGACCACTGCAGTGATGGAGGAAAAGAGGTGTTAGTGTTGGACTGTGAAATAGTAGTTTGTCTCCTCTTTTGTTTGTTGCAGGAGTTGTCGTAATGGTCACTTTGGACTTTTAGAGTTTCCCCTTTGCCAAATGTTGTTTTAGTTTCTAAGTTCTTTCAGTCCACCCCTTGAGGAAGATAACACACTGAGCAGAGGCAGAGCTGTCCGAGAAGTTGCATTCAACCAGTCCCTTTAAGTACAGACTGAAGGAATGGAAATGCTCCAATTTAAATCACATTGAATCAGGCTGTCTACTCTGCTGTTGGTTGATTGGTGATTTATTTTATTGACTGTTGAGAAAAGCAAATGCAGGTGACTGTGCTTTGTTTTTGAAATGTCAGTTTTTGCTCATCCAGACGACAACACAGTCCCAGATTAGAAGTAACAAACTTCTCAGTTTTACGAAAACTCAAGAGTTATCTGGACAGCATCTTCAATTCTTATTTGTGTAGATTCCTGCGAACAGACTAAAGATGGTAATTTTTAAAAGAACAACCTTTTAAACATGGATGTTGTGAGACAGATAATTGTCTTTGGGAGCTGTGACTTCCTTCAAATGTTAAAATATACCTCAGTGTTTGCTGTGAATCAATGACTCAAATCTGTGAATCAAAGTTCTACAAAGTTAAGCATAATGTCAGAAAATCTGCTGATTGTTTCCGTTGCTCAAACAAACTTCCACTTAATATTTACCACAACATTTCAGTCTTTAAATAAACTCTTTTCAGCATTCACTATTCAAACATTTCTTCTTATTTCAACAAAACGGGAGTCACGCTCTCCCCATTTATGTTCTGTGAACTCCCTGTACTAAAGGAGCAGACTTTATCCCAACCACCATTACAATGCAAACTACGAAACACCTTGTCTTGGAAAATGTTACATATAGTCAGATGTATTTAGATATTCAAAACATACAAAACACTCCAATAGTACATGTTTGATGTATACTTTTGTCAGCCTGTTTCACTATGTTAAATAAAGGGAAAGTCCTTAATTTAATCTGCTCTAAAAGTTAATGTTTTCTACCTTGGCCCCAGCCTTTCACCAAGTTTTATAAAATCAGTTCAGAAGTTTAATTCTGCTAATGAGATCGTAGAGTGAACATAAAGATGTACGATTTGTCTTTTCTACTGAACAAGTCAAACTCCCAAACCAAACTTAGCAGAAAAACAAACACTTTGACATCATAATACAACTGAAATGACAGAACGCAAAAAACTGAGAACAAATTATTTTATCTGGACTTTGACTTTTTAGTTTGGTCCATGTCCTGTCCAATAATATGGAGGAGGCAGGCTTTATGACCTACACTGGAGCTAACCACCAGGTGGTGATAGAGACGCTTTGGCTTCACTGTCCATCATTATAAACATGGCAGTGAAAACATAACCTCATTGGTGGAGGTCATTCACAGAAAAGTTTGACACAATTTGCTGCAGATGATCACAATGTGGAGTAAAGTCCGGATTTCAGCTTTGACTTTGATACACAGAGGAAGTAATTTCATCCATTGGGATTCCACTGATTTGACACCTTGGCTCGACACAGCTCCCTGTGTTGGCCAGGAGTGAACTCATTTCTGTTTTTTAAGTGTCACTCTCTTTCACCTAGTCTGAGTGTGTGTATCATCAGCTCCTGCTTCACTCGAGTGGATAACGAATGCCAACATCTTTATTGTTCATATGTCTGGAAAGTCCTTTCGATCGTCCTCAGACCAACAGTCTTTTGTTGATCTTTGTCTTTTCATGTCCATTCATATCCAGCAATCATGATATATACGTTTTAAATTGCGCTGTGGTCATATACCATGCTTTTATCAGCTTTTGAAAAGAAGTGTCTGTTGTTTTCATGTGGTTTACAAATTGAAAAAAAACAAATACCTGCCCTTCGTATATGTCCTACTTTGGGAGGTGAGCACCCGCAGAGTACACAAAACGAAAAACTGTAGAATTTGCTCAAACACTGATGACAGAACAGCAGAGACACAGAAAAGAGGTGGACAAACGATGCAGGTTCAGTGTGTCCTCTATAGGTTATGATAACATCTTCTGGCCGCAATAGTTTCACATGATCTTTTCTTCCATACAGAAAAATCTTTAGAAAAACGTATCTTATTTACTTTAAACAGTTATATCCTCTGTTATTTAATTATATATATATATATATATATATATATATATAATATTTTTGTAGCGTTCCTGTCAGATTCATCCCAATCCTTCTCTTTATTTCTCCTGCAGAGCTCTTTCATTTATTCTTAGGAATTAAGTTTGGTAAAGTCTCTCTTTCTCCAACACATTTGACTCTAAAAACATTGAGCTTTAAAATTGCATGAATTATCTAAGTATGAGATTTGTGAATTTGCACTTCTGAAAGAATAAGATACCACACACAGCTCATGCCTTGCGGCCAGGCTTTAGTGTATTTTCACAGTTTGTTGCTAACGTTCTGTGATTGCATTTCTCCGAATGAACTCCATTTCCTAGAGGTCACTGCAAACAAGACCCTTCATCCTTCTGTAATTAGTGCATTTGTCATATTGGCAGACTGTGTGCTCTTTATTATACAAGTTCACTTGAGTGTGTGAGCCACATGGGTGAGTATTGTGATGTGCTGCCAGCAGTTAGATTGGTGCCGTGCAGAAGAGGATACGGTTCATGTAAGGTCCGCAGCAGCGGGTGAGCTGCAGCAGCTCTGCTGAGACTCTGTGGTTTCATGTTGATTTTCATCATCTCAGATGAATGCACTTACACAACCCAAGGAAAACATTGGTTTTCAGTGCCAGACACCAAATACTTTTACTCAAGTACTGTATTCAAATGCAATTTACTTGAGTATTTACTTTATGCTTCCACTAAATTATATTTCAGAGGGAATAGTTGTACTTTATGATTCACTTCATAAGATTGACCTCTTCATTTACTAGTTACTTTTAAGATGAAGATTTAAGACAATGTGGCTTCTGTCGTTTCACAGAAAGTCATGTGAATTCCGGGTCCCTGCTCGATGTGTGTTGATTTCATTCACCTCAAAGTTGTTGTTGTTCTGTTCTTCGTGTTCCTTTTTATCTTTTGAGTTGGATTTTCTGTTCACACCTGCCGGTCCATTTGCCAGCTGAATCCTCCATAAGTCTATTTAACCCCACATCCGATTTTCTCTGCTGCACCTGCCTGCCTTGAAGTGTGTTATGTTTGAGTCCAGAAATCTTTAAAGATAACACATGTCAGCTGGTATAACATTTCAACCAAAAAGAACCAAACCACGGCTTTCACTCTAATACTCTCATATCGTATACTTTTACTTTTCCATGCAAGACATTTACTTGGAGTACTTTTACATTCCTATAAAAGTACTTTAACATTGGTGAAGGATCTGAATATATATCCCATTACCATATATATCTCATATTAACAGTCACAGCTGTCTGTCAATCCAGGAGCTGTTTGATCCGTACACACAGTGCTCCTCAGACTTAGGTAACTCTGAAGTGGCGGATGCTCTCTGGCTGTTCCAGGGTCGGTGTCAGACACGTCCATGTGTCCCTACAGCAGCAACTTTGCAATTTAAAATGTTCCAATGAATCCACTGGAGCTGCAAATCAATTTGTCTTATATTTGAATCAGTTAAAAAGGGTCGGCTAAGAGAGATCTAAAGTAGAAGACTATTATTTTCTCAACAGTTTCCACTTTGAGGAATTGCTCTCTGCTTCTGCTCATGTTCGCCCCCTGACCCAAACCTATAACATGCTGCGGAAACTAAATCACAAACAGAAGAACCTAGATTTCACATATGGATTACAGTCTACAACACAAACGCAAAAATGTCCTGCCATGATTTGAAATGGCAATTTAGCTGATTCCAACGTGGTGAGTGTGAACATGTGAAGCATGAAGCCGGTATGCTTTTTTCCTTCACAATGACACAGATTATAAGGGAAACATGAGGCCTGGGATTTGTCTACATCCCTAATACACAAGTGAAAGAAACTGAGATGCAGCTCTTGCCAAAGAAAACAGGTCTCCCAGAGATCAGCACATCACTCCTTATATTTCATGTGTTGTCTAACCACCAGATCTGGTGCACAATTTATACAGAGCCAGAGTCTGCACGGTCACCACTGGGCAATGTAGCCTGGGTAGCAAGGTCATGCTGATACACACCGATCAGGATTCAGCTGTCAATCATGAAGTTTCACTCTGTTGCCATAGTAATACATTTATTTATTAAAACTACCAGGAAGAATGAGCACTTGGACGTACATCAGTGTGATAAGAATTAGCTAAAGGGCAAGAAACCATCTCTGAGAGAAGTTTGACATTTTAGTGCAGTTCATGTCCCATCCACTAACATGGAAGACATGATTGTGTCCTTGAGTGTAGATTTAAGGTCTACACCACAGCCAGCCACTAGGTGGCGATCAAGATGCTTTGTCTTCGCTTTTGAGGAGCTGTCACGTCATCCATCTTTATTTACAGTATTACATAAACTGTTATTATGAAGACCTCATGCATGTGAACAAAGCTGTCAGAGCCTGGCTTTTACCCATTGCACAGAACATACACACAGCAACACGATATAAAAATTGTAAAATTGTACAATGTAGTGGAATTTGTAAATAACAATGAAAACAGCAAAATAAACAAAACAACTAGGACGAGGAGGGGGGTCGCGGTGACCTCCAGGACTGGGAGGTGGTTCAGCGTCGTTCGGTTCCACTCCAAACATGTAGGAGAGATAAATCCCTTGGCTGCCCTCTCCTTCAGCTGTGGGAACATTCCTCCGATGTCATTAGGGGAAGTTTCCTCCTTCCGGCACATACACACAGAAAGTGTCAGGAAACTTGAGTCAAGTCCCTCAGGTTTTTATACTCAGGGCAGCAGGTTAAGGGGAGTGCCGCCAAACAAAACATCTTCGTCTCTGCGTCCCAATCGGTTTGTGACTGCGTCCCACACAGTGTATTTAAGGGCAATGGACAGTATTTTATATAGCACGTTTCTAGTCTTAGGGCTTCACACTACAAGTCGCTTTCACAAGTTAATGCAGGGATTCGATTGCACCATTATACGTAGCATTTTTTATGTCATATACAGCACCAGGACACTTCAGGATCAAGCCACAGACCCTCCTGGTTTGTGGATGACCTTCTTTATCCCATGAGCCCCAGCCGCCCCAGCCCCTCTTTATGATTTATTGATTCCTTTTGCATCATCGAAGACTTGTGACAGCTATGAGTCAAATCGTCACACATTTTCTATACTGCTCGTCTTTTGAGGGTCGCATGGGGCAGCTGGAGCCAATTGAAACTGGGCAGGAGGCGGAGCTCGTTCTGGACAGGTCACCAGAGTATCGCAGGGCCGACATACAGAGACAACCATTCACAGCCAGACCAGAGAATATGCTGTCACCACACAGAAAGGCCCCAGACCTAAATAACAGCTAACTAAATAGTGTCTTGATTACATCTAGATTAATAAAGAATGATTACAAATACTGGAATTAAAGGGATAGTTCACTGAAAAATGAATTGGAAAAGGATTTTCATTTTTCTGTGAACTATCCCTTAAGTATCAGATGAAATAAATGAAACTAAATGATGATGCTCAGCCAGACAAGGTGCCCTCAGTTAATTTCCCGGATCAGTTTAAACACATTCATCAGTGACTTAAAAGCTTGAAGTTAATTCTCTCTACCTCAGATGATAGATCTGGCTCCTTATCCAAGGACCATGTTCAGCATCCTGATAATGGACCTGTGCTGTCTCCTTGTTGTCCTGAGGGCCCTTTCATTTATTATATCAGAAAACCTCTGTAGACCTAATCTTCTCAGTCTATCTCAACTTCTTCTTTATATAACACACAGTGTACAGGCACAATCCCTTTTTTCCTGCTGAGCTTTGCTGTTAATGTGCGTAAAGCTGCTAATGCCTATGGCAGCATCAGCCGATTGAATTACTCTTATGTTGGAGTCACACTTGACTTCACACCCCATTCATTTCAATGAGCGAGGTGACATGTTGCACTTGCACTCTGTCGTGCTTAATGGATCCTGCCTCATTTGTCACCTGTTAAGTTCCGTGTAGTTGAACTTTGACCCTTGAGCTGCTGACGCTCACCACTGCTCGGCAAAATGACCAGAGTTTGATTGACTCGTTGTTTAAGGGGTAATGATGCTTCCTATTTATCCTTGTTTGTTTTCTGCAAGGCTGAGGAAACCCAAGCTGCAGACTCAGAGAGATCCTTCTCCGCCTGCACCAGAGGGAGTGCAAGTGAAAGAGGATGAAGACAACAAGGTCTAATTTTCATCTAATACTAATCATCTTGCGAGAGTCCCAGGTTTCACCATTCTTTTTGCGCGCACTGTGTTTTTAGATGGACAACACGTCTCCACATCCTCCCAATATCTAGAAACTAAATATTCTGGATACCAACGCTGCCATCTTGCACATGTGGATTCACAGTCTAATTTGTGGGGATACTGAGTCACTCAGCTGTCAATCATGACGTTTCACACTGGATTTATAGTGTCAATTAACTAATTAAAACATACCAGAAAATTAACCTTTGGAGAAACATCATCAATTACTAAAAATATCTTTGAGAAAAGGTTTTTTGACATTATGTTTTTCCTTGTCCCTTCCATTAAAATGGAGAAATTGTGATTTATGACCTATACTGCAGCCAGCCACCAGGTGGCTTACCTTTTTGGGAGCTGTCGTGTCGTTTAGCTTAAATAAAGTCTACGGTTGTTCGCCAATGCACACCATCAGCTTTCGCCAGTACTCACCACAGCCCCGGCCTTAAAAGAACAGAACACACGGGTTTGATATGCTACGCTATGCTGAATGAAACTTCCTGCACAGGAAAGCAGCTATTACAATCAGGCTCTGTAGTTTAACTTAAAAAAAAAATAATGATGATTAACACTCACATTTTACTGGAACTGGGGAAGAGGGAGATGTTGCAAAAGTGGTTCACCCTTGTACACTCTCTCTGCAGCTGAAGAAATATTAAAATAAAGCATAAATACATAATTTTAACGGAAGAAAAAACCAACACCTTTTTCAATCTGCATTTTAAAGATGAGGTGGGAGTATAGATGTTATCTTTGGTAAAGTTTTGCTTTTGCTCATAGTCTTCATACCACCAGTTAAAACCAACATAAGCAATTAGAAAGAATTGGTCGAGTAAATTGAATTCCATAGCACAAAGTCAATAATGGAGTTGAACTGCCAAATAAGGCTCTAATCCCGATCGTTTTCACAGTGTCACAGCCGCATGAGGCATAAAAATGTGCTGAGTTTTCAAGAAACACACCTCCCTCCCGCCTCTCTGCACATCTGCGGCTTATGATTTCCATCCAGTGCAAATGTTTATATAAAAAAAAAAGGCTTGTAACCCTGAAATTAGTTAATAATGAGTCCATCACACAGTTCATATTGTAGCTGCCTTCACATGTGCCGAGCTGCCCCGGGAGTCAACACAGAGCGGACCATTAGGCCTAATCTGATTACCATACCATCACCAAGGCAACCAAGTGCTGTTGTGCTCTGAACCTGCCGAGACCCTCTACGCGGCGAAGAGAGCACAAACACAGGGCACTTGACTTGGCCGACCTTGAGAGGTTTCAGATGGGCACAGTTTTCCATAATTTTAGCAGGATATGGTGAAATATGAGCCAGGACTCACAAGAGAGAAACTAAACTGTAATGTAACAGCAAATCCTCTACTCGGGGGATTTTAGCTTTTTAAATTGCTCGAGACTCTTCCTGGAGTCAGTCCCTTTAGGAAAGAAAAAAACCAGTGCTGAAAAATAGAAAAGCAAAAAGCTTCTGTGGGTGAGTTATGTCACTGTGGAATTTGTGTTTTATCTGATTTAATCAATGGATTTATACAGCAGCGTATCACACCATACATAATGTATCTGTACTTTACATAATAAGGTCAAGACCTCACAATATTATAGAGAGACCTGACAACGAGGACGAGAAACCGAGAAAATCAACAGCTTTTAACAGGAACTTCTTTCTGAACCGGACTCAGTGTGGGCGGCCATCTGCCTTGACCGGTTGGGGGGAGACGAGACAAATGGGGGAGAGAGCAGAGGAGGGTGGAAAGGAGGGAGCGAAGAGAAAGAGAGAGAGAGAGAGAGAAGGGAGAGAGAGAGAATAGAGGGAGGGCAGAGAGGCCAGGATCAGGAGAGTTGTTTAGCCGTAAACCGTGTAAGCTCTGTCAGACTGGTGCTGTAATGAAAATAATAATAATGATGATTATAGATGTAATGCTGTTATTAATGATAGCGGCACTAGCAATTAATAATAATAGATTGCTGCAGAACGAGGAGCGAGTGAGAGCGAGAGCGAGCGTGAGACGTACGGCGGAAGTGCTCAGTGCATGATGGGAGTTCCCATGACCTTTTCCACTTGTTTAAAATCCTGTTGAGATATGATTTATTATGTGTTTTACCTCTTTGAACTATAACAATCTGTCAGTTTGTCAAACCCATTTGGACCTGGAGTTGTATGGTCAGGGAAAATGACACTTCATAAAGAGACAGAGATGCTGCAATTTGTTTGTTGTGCGTCGAATATGCATAAAATATTGGTTAAATACAAGCAAATATAAATTAAGGAAATGTCATTATCTGAACATTATTTAATGTTATATAACTAACGTCTGAATTATCCTCATTAAATGTATTTAAAAACCAAACAACCATTTCAAGTGGAGCATTTGTGCTGAGGGTGAAACCCCTGTGAGAGTTGATGGTTGCTGATCTAACGTGTGTCAGGAACTAGACTATACCTCACTGTCAGAAACAAGTAAAACTGATTTATGAATGTATTGTATTTTCCCTCTCTAGATGACAATGTTCCCTCCAGCGCTCACGACACAGGCTTCATCCACAACATTTGGGTTTTGTCCTGCAGGACTCATGGTCACAGACCCCTGCATTGAGAAAATGTAATAACCATGAAATTAAACGATTGTTTTGATTTGCTTGGAACCCCCCCGGGACCCTGTGTAGGACGTGCACTTTACAATCTGCAATATGAGAATCCTGGTGACTCATCAACTCCTCAGGCGACACAGCAAGAGGTAACTCTGTTGATTTATATTCCTTAAAATGTTTATGATTTGTGAACATTTTAGTGTACTGTATGTGTGTGACTAGTTTTCTCTTAACTTTATATCTGACATAAAGAAACCATTAATTTTGATCAGCATGATTTAACTATTAAATATCACATTTTATAACAGAGTGTCTTTGCCAAGCACATCATTCCTGCTTGAGCTGTGTCAAACATTCACTGTTGTTTTAGGAAATGAAATGTCTGAGGCGAAAGCAAAACAAGTATTGTCATATGATTTGTCTTCTTTCGAACGACTCTTTAGATTCATACAACTGATATGAGAGAAATAATAACTTGGAGTTTAGTGGCACTGGAGTTACACCGGGAGCAAGGAGCGGCTCTAAAGTGGACTGTGTGCTGAAGTGCAGGAAGACAGAAACGTATTCCTGGAAAAGAAGTTAGGGCTTCAGAGTGAAACAAAAGATTCTATCAAAAACACACTTCTTCTTCTAAGTCATTTAAATGGAGGTGAATAATTCTTTTCCTTCGTGGGCAGTGAAAAATAACTTAGCAGGAGGAGAGATAAGCTGTGAATTATACAAAATACTTTTCGCCCCAGGAAAATGAAACCTGGAGAGCGTGTTAAGACCTTGAATCCTCGATCAGTCACTTCAAGTCGGGTAGATTTCTGTGATAAATCCCTCCTTCAGTTCCACGGACGATACTGTGTCTCTCCCAAATCCTCCACCCACTCAGTACCTGATTGAGAGCTCGTCTGCAAAGAAAGATTGTTATTAAACTTTAAATTATAAATTAATGCACTAAGAAGTGACAGGAAATCATTCTGGAAGCTTTTCTTCTTTTTCTCCCACCTTCGATGCTCAGCTGTATTCTGAGGCCAGGTTCAGACCTGGTGTTTACATCTGAGCCGAGGGATCTGTTCACAACTCTAAATGCGTCTTGGATGTGTCTCCTGTGACCACTTATGGTCAGATCTCACTTCCCCACTCTATATGCAAATAACATTTAGGGTGTGATCAGACTTGTTCTCAGCTCGGACCACGTGTGATCGGCTCACTCTGGAGGGATGTTAACGCTGAGAAAAACAGGCTTCAAGCACTAACCAGCGTCTATTTGCTTGTTCTTATTTTGTATATCATCCATGTTGAGTGTGTATTATAGCTTGAGTCTGTATTATGGCCTTGTTGCAGAAGAGGAGAGCGTCACATTCCTACCGACCAATGCAATAAGATATTTGTGTAAACAGTATTAATCCGCTCTCTCTGGGAAGGACAAATAAACGAGAATATGCATTTTCTTCATGGTTAGAAATCTTCAGTAAGTGCTCAGCTCGTCTTCTGCTTCACTGGTTTGACTGAGGAGTTCAGGTAGACGATGCCTCGACCGCAGTCCAGGCTGGGAACCGCTTTAAGGGTCGGATGAAAGCCGAGGTCCTCCGTCATTTAAATCAGTTTCACATCAAAACGTTCTCTTGAAGCTTCTTAACAGAACATCTGGATAACATCCGAAAGGATCCCTTCAAAACGTTTATCCAACAAGCTTTTGATGAGTGGTTCTGTTCCCTCATGCATAAAATCAAATCAGTGATTAGTGTGGCAGTGAAGACAGAGCATGTGCTTTCTGCTTCTCCACCTGATGCAAATCAACAGTGATTATTCTGCAAATGCTACTACGTACTACTATTAAATGAAACATGGCTAATATGGAGGAAATGCTCTGTTACCAATGATGAATGAAAAGTAATAAATCCAGAAATAGAGAAGTCACTGATGCCTTTAGTGGCATGTTTACTGTGGAATATGTGGAACATACATATAAATACAAATTTCAGGGATTTGTTCTTTTTCATCAGTGGAACAGAGTCTCTCTATGATCAAATCATAAACAGTATAAAAAGATGAATGACACACTTCCTCTCACTATCCAGAGATGAAGCTAGAATGTCCCAGATACCAGTGCTGACATCTTGCAACATTGGATCGTCAATCATGACATTTCTCACTGTTTTTATAGCATCAAATAACAAAAAAAAAAAAACTCACTATGAAGATGAACACTTGGACAAACTGCCTAACTACACAAACCGTCCTTGAGCAAATGTGATGTGTAGTTTGATGTTTTTGTTTGGTTCATTTCCAATCCACTGGTATAGAGAAGGTGGTATGACTTATACTGTAGCCAGCCATCGGGGGGAGCTTTAGATTATTTTTTACAACAAGAACTCTCTCTCTCTATTTATAAATATTTAACTTAATAAACAGCAGTACCTTTCTCCGAGATCTTTTAGAACTGTTGACACGCCTCAAACATGACTCCGACCTAACCAGCCGTCGTGATCATCACGGCCACCATTGCCATCACAGTCGCTGCACGAGAGAGCATCTCAATCAGGATTCATCCACTGTGTCCAGCAGCTCCAGCTCCTCTGGCTTCTTGTAATAGAGAGTGACATTTTCACAGGCATGAATTATGTACGACTGACTCACGACCCGCCTCACAAAGCAGCACCATGCATCTTTGTGTGTGTCAGAGGCGTCTGCAGCCAGCTGACTGATGATGGCGTCTGGGGTAGCAGCGAGGTGAGAGGGATGAAAGAGAGACGGACGAGTCCTGAGGAAGAGGTGGAGGCTGTGAATGGGAGCTAATAAAAGAGTCTGACGAATGGACTACTCGGGGGGGGGGGAGTGAGGAGAAGCTGTTTTGATCAGTGCAAAGCCTCTCACCTGAAACAGGGGCCATCATGTCGGCGTATTATTTTGTGTAACTAGAGTTTCTCACATTGTGTCGTTATAGGAAAGTTGTATTTCCAAGTTTTGTATTCCCTACATCTGACCAGGGAGCCTTTATTTGACCTTTATTTATTTATATAGAAAAGGACTATAAACATTCAGATTTTCTATGCAGACCTTTACATTACATGTCATTTAGCGGACGCTTGTTTTACAATTAGTGCATTCAACATCCATGAGGGGCCATTCAGGGTTCAGCATCTTGCCCAAGGACACTTCGGCATGCAAATGGGATGGACGACTGGGATCAATCTGCCGACCTTCTGATTGGAGGATGACTGATCTACCCCTCATCCACAGCCAAACCTATGAACAGAATAGACTGTGGACTGGAATCACTGGTTTCACTAAATATGTGGAGAAGACAATGGGCTAACTGATAATGATGTGTCTCTCACCTGAAAGAACAGTTTGTTCCCTGAGCACAAAAGAATGTCAAATCACTGAATTATTAAACTGTCATTGTTATTGTTCTCGCTGTTGATAATTTATTTGATTTTTTTAATCTTTTTAAATGTGTTTAAATCAAAAAAAGTTTATTTATTTGGGCGAAGGTTTTCTATGAAAAACGATGACTCTTATAAATCAATATTAATGTCATTTCTACGAGTAATTTACATTTTATTTTTCAGATTTCTGTCCTATTTGCATAATGCTTTTTAAAATGGGTAAGATTGAACTTTGTGTGCATGAATCAAAGTGCTTGTCGGCTTTTTGAAAAGTGTCTCACATTACAAAGTGACCTGTCACTGGAGTCAAAATTGCAAATAAATGTCCCACATTACCCACATTTATTTTTTATTACTTTCTTTGAGGACATATTTATTCCTTTTAGATTAAATTTCAACATATAATCTCAAGGAATATCTACATTTAAACTCTTATTAGTTACAATACAGCAGTAATCAGCATCATCATCATCTTCATTCTTTAAACTGTATATAACTAACATGCTTTGCTCGGCTGGAAAGTGCTGGAAAGTGAAAGAATATCCATAAATGAATAGTATGGATCTAAACTGATTTATAAAATGATGTCACGGAGTTGTCATAGCATGCAGAGGAGCCATAAGTAGGCGTTTCCCTGTCTTATTTATTAAACCAGCTGCCTTTATATTGAATAAGGACATTTCAGCACTTGGCCGTTTTGAGTTCATCCCACAGAAGAGTCCTCCTGGGACATCACTGCATCATTAAGGCCGAATTATTCCATTCCCAATAAGCAGCTTCGTACATCAGTTGAATTTATCCTGACGTGTCTGTAGATATTTAAAAATAAATATGCCCAGTCGGTGTCTCCTGGCTCTCCTCTCGATATTACCCTGAATTGCACTCCCCGTTATGGTCTAATGTGTGTAATTGTGTAATCGCTCGCTCGATGTTTACAGCAAATAGCTGCAATTTAAGCTGTCAAATTACCAGTTCTTTCAGTCGATGAGTGGCAATGAGGTCCGATTTAAATAGTTGATTAAACCGTTTGTTTTTACTTTTGCACATTACCTCACATAACCTCACATTGCCTCACATGGTTCCTAATCTCTTCTTGTATTGACTGACTCCAAAAATAGATATGCTAGGTTGCTCTGTTGATCGTTTCTGCACAAAATGTTCTTTAAGAAATTCTTTCATTCAGGGTGCATGCACGACAAAATGAAGCAATCCAACATTTCTATGCTCACTCCCAGGATCCTGATTAATAGAGACCGACTGGTTTGTGAATGTAGAAGCCGACCTGAGTGCACCTCTGATGAAAGCCTCTCTCAGACTCCTGTCAGTATGTCCCTCTAAAGATACAGGTTGTCCTCAAGACATCGAAACACAGAAACACATTACTGCAACATAAACATATGTATCAAAAACAGGTGCACTTCGTGTTTGACATCTTCTCCTAAAGTGTAGAGAAACATTCTTTAAAACCCTTTTCACATTTCATTCAGTGAATGTTGAGATGTGTTTCTACTGACCTGCTCAGGGAAGATTACCAAAGACATCACAACTCATCCTCTGGACAGTGTATTACAGTCCATTCAAACATTGTCAAGACAATAACACTTAAATGTCAAACTGCCGGTGCTGCCAGAGGAAAAGTCAGTAGATCTCCAAAGTTCCCTGAATGAAATATTCCTAGGGAAACAAGATTTCAATCAATCAGACAGTCGTCAGGATTGTCAAGTTTGTCTCTTTACATTTTAAATAACAAGTGCAATTGACATTTGACAGTTTCAAATTTGAGTATTACCGTAATGGTAATGACTGCATTTTACATGAACACTAATATTCCGACTGTTATCCTAATTCTGAAAAAAAAGTTATTTCAATTATGATGTTTGCATCACTTGCTAAAATAATATTTTAGCCATATTATCCTTTACATGTTACAGATCAGAGTTTGATGAATCCAGCAGTTGGTAACTGACGACCATGTTTACAAAAACTCAGATAGGACGTTGTGAAGGATTAAGATGTTTACATATGTGCTTAATACAGCTCAGACCCTAATGCTCTATATTTCTTAATTCCATTATTGCTTATTCTGAATGACTGATAATATTATTCTGATAATCAGGTTCATAGTGGAACATTGAAATCAGTGATTTATCTTGTTTTTTTTTATTGCAGCTCAGATTTATAAAACACAGGTCCATGAGGAACTAAAATACAAATAGCATCCTCTCGTTCTTCAGGATCTGATAAATACAGCCAAGCATCTTAACTGAATAAAAGTTAACGCTCTAAACGACCAACTCATTTTGAAAAAGGTATTGCAGAGAGAGCCTTTGTGGAGCCATGCTTGCGTACCTCTCTGTGATCCGTCCTCATTTCCACTGAAGGCAGAGTCCGATTCATATTCATCAAGTCACTATGAACCCGTTTCTGATGCAGGTGCACGTAAGTCTGTGCTATATCTTAGTAATTTCATTTTGAACGTTACAGTTCGATGGAGGCTTGTCTGCAGGGAGCAGCACAACACAAAGCAAAGGAGAAAAAGGAGAATCCTCGTTTCAGACATTGTCCTGTAATCTCTGCGGTTGTTTCCTGTGTAGCTTTACCATCCCATTATGTACCTTTACCATCCCAGTATGTAACAAGCAGAGGCAAGGACACTGTGGTATCTTACACCCTCTGTCATATTATGTGTACGTGCAGTTTTAAATTGCATCAACACGTCAACGCCTTTCCCGAGGCTCATTGTTCTCGCCACATCTCGCACCGTTAGACTGACAGTGAGGATTTCTGCATTATCGTCAGGGACAATATGCACATGTGGTACACCCGCTGCCAGCCCTCACATTGTTATGCAGAGGGGATTACAGGAGGGGGAAAGCTTAAAATAAACTCGCATGTCAGTCTTTTGAGCATTTCACTATTTAACTTTACCTTTTTTTTAAAGGTGGACCTGTAGATTCCTTCTTTCGTTCCTTTTTATGTTTTGTTGATAATTTATTGAACATAGATTCGAACCAGAGCAGTATCACGCCAAGCTTACCTGTACTTCAAACTAATATCTGGAGGATGACAGGTGCGGGGTGTTTACATCAGCCTGTCGAGACGCATGTAGGTGTATTAACATATACTGTGCTTTTTTTAGCAACATGCTATTAGTTCCTAAATCTCCCCTACTCTCCATTTCCTCCTTTCACAACACAATTAAACTTCTTTCGATTGAGCTAATCTGCATTTGAAATGAACAAACAATCATTTACAGGTTTTATATTCATCCGTAGAGCGATCAACCAGCATGCTAATAATGCTATTAGAGAAATCAAGCGCAGTTAGACACTTGGCAACTAATTAAAACATTAATCACGCAACCCTGCTGCTTCACATGCACTGTAACCACAACGACTGATTCGTTCATTGTGCTGCGATCCAATGCCACAGTATCGTATTCAATATTTGTGACGTGTTAAGGGATCATTTATTTATAACACCAAAGATCACATCCTCCAATTGTCCAATAAAATGGACTAAACGACTGAAGTGATGCTCCAAGTGGTCGATTTCAGCTGAGAATTGAACTGATCTAAGCAGTCACATTATTTTTTTAACATCTTTTAGAACTGCAACTTAAAGCTCCTGCTGAAAGGGTTGATAGTGCAACGGTGAAATCATCAGAGGTGGTTTTTCTGACACTTTATATAGACAGACAGCTTCAATCTAAGGCGGTGGCTCATGCTTAATGATTCATATATAATTTCTGAATTGTTATTGTTAAGTTGTCTGTAGAGGAAGTGGTTTGTGTTATGTCACTTTGCCCAAACTTGGGCATTCCGACACGTCTTATATTGGTGTTCGGTTGGATATTTGACTGCACTTCATGTAGAACAATTTTCATATGTTCATGAAAAGACTACGACACATACAAATACCTAACAGGTAACGATATCTCAATGGCATTTAAACCATTCAGGTTTAAAAATATTTGATTACTTATACTTAACGGGTCTAGCTCCACACCAGTTGTATTTTTTCCCTTTGGAGCTTACTCTCACACCATTGTCATCTAGCTCAATCTGACAGTGGGTATGATGTAACGAGCCACGAAACACTGAAGTCCTGTCTGTAGTATTCTTTGACGTACCGGCTGCAGTTCAGCTCGTTTGGAAAGTAGGACTGTAAAGATTTGAAACAGTACAAATGTCCACATTGATATATTCTGATACAGAGCGAGATCACTACGACACCCCCCACACCAGATGATGTGGCGTCATGACTCTGTGTTGTTCCGGTCACTTTAACACCGATTTCCTGACTTTACGTCTCCTAATAACTTGTGATCAGTGACGGTGTTTATTGTTAAAGTGTATAGTGAGCGTGAGTCAGAGGGGGGGTGAGGAGGAGAGACTCTGACACATACAAGACCAGATCTTTAATGAACGTCTGTCCTGAGGCAGCGGTGGTTATAACGTAGCTGAAAACATGAATCATTATGGTCTGTCTCTGTGTTGTTGCAGAGTCGTCCAGTTCTGCCCAGGAGCCCAGACATTAACACGTGTGCTGCTGCTCCTCCTACGCTCTGTGCCGTGTGCTTCAACCTAACCTGACGTGGCTCATACTCTATTTCAGCCACATGATTTAAGTTCGGAGCCACTCTATTCTCATTATCCTTGGCCGTTTTGTGCTGTGTGTCAAAAATGGATGGAATGAGTTCCATCGACGTTCTATCGACCATTTCTTAAATTTCTTTCGAGGAAGAGTTATATTGTTTCATCGCCCAGCCCTAGAACAGCTCTGTCTCTTTCTCTTTCCTTCTTTCTTTCTCTCTCTCTAAGATGAACACATTGACCATCAGCATTCTGGGAGAAAACACGTTAAACTATTCATAAAGTTTTTGCCATCCTAGGCAGACAGGCAGGATTCAGCATATACTCTGCAGATGCTGCTGTAGCTGTGCACATGCAGGCGACAAGCAAACAGGTTTTAACAGGCAGATAGACTTCAGCCAAACAGCATCCCGCTCTGTAAAAGCCTACCCTGTGTGTGTTTACATTTGAATTATTGGGTACAGGCAGTGAACTCATGCTAAATGTGTCGCAGCCTCAGAGATTTGTTCAGTCGCAGCCTGTGACAGACCAGAACTTTTGTGAATGACGCTGATCTGCAATTTAGCAGCAACGCAGAAGAAAGTGACTATCTGTGTCACTGTTGACCTTCTCCAAAACACATAACAACTGTATACAGGCCGGCTGCTTCGAGTCAGGGACCGCTTACAGAACAACGTGGAAAGGAAATGAAATCACTGATGGAGCAGATGAAGAGGCACACAGTCAGAGCCTTCAGATATTAAACGGCGAGTACGCTTGGATTCGAGGATATTAATTCAGAGTCAAATAAGAAATGGGTGTTTCAGAAATAAGGCACTTAGAGATATCATCTTGAACAGAGCTCAGTGAAGATGAATGTTTTCTCGATGTTGCTGTCGTTGAACAGGAGTTGTCTGTAGAGGGAGTGCTTTGTAGTATCGCCGTGCACTTTGCACAAACCCTTTGTTCGTTTCTCAGTCGACTCGGACGCGATTAGCATCTATAATTTTGTGGCAGGGCAGAAAGCATTTCCTTGACCTTCAGCATGCTTATTATGTCATTATTTGAGGCAAATGTTTGAGGGTGCTTGCTTTGGCCGGGGTGTGATTTCACCTCATTTGTCCCCTCTACGTTTCCACGCATCAGGCGAGAGGTGAGAACTCGGGAACAATACCATTAGGTTGAAATGTGTCACTGCGCAGTCAGGCATGGTGTGTGTGTGTGTGTGTGTGTGTGTGTGTGTGTGTGTGTCTGTGTCTGTGTCTGTGTCTGTGTCTGTGTGTGTGTGTGGGCTAAAGGAGCCAGTTGATGGCAAACAAAGTAATGGAGCTCATCAGCTACCTGTGACATAATCTATTCTGAAGCACTTTTAGAAACTGGGTTTGCTGCAGTCAAGTCCATGAGCAGTGATGACCAGTTCTATCATGACTCACGTTAGCGGCACAAACAGGAGCCTGTCATTTCTCTGTGGATCAGGATATAATTAGAAACTCACTCACATTATTCTGAAATAAACCAGATTGGTGAGAGTGTGAATATCCAATAATATTCTCTTGTTGCCTTACTGTTTATTAATTGTTGTTCTACCCTCTGATCAATGGTATAGATCTGCACACTTGCAATACAGCTGTTGACACAAGCTCTGTACTGGCCCCACCTTCATCTTAATAGGCCTTCTTGGGTGCAGCCCTAAAATCGTGTGAGTGAGTGAGTGAGTGAGTGAGTGAGTGAGTGAGTGAGTGAGTGAGTGAGTGAGTGAGCGAGTGACTGACTGAGTGACTGACTGAGTGAGTGAGTGAGTGAGCAAGCAAACATAGGCTCATCCTTGGTTTTTGCATATTGACGATTTGCATTCTGATATAAAGTTGATTTAGCTTTGCAACTTTCAAAGACCAGTGTCCTTCAAGGAAGTACAGTTCTTGAAGTAAAGCAATTAAACATGAATTTGGAGAACTAGACAGAAAAAGACAATGGCCAGGTGGAATAATGATACATTTTCAGTTGCTTTATGTGCGGCGTCTAATTATTATATAATAATAGATTTTTTTTATTTAAATATCAAAAGCCATCTCATTTTCACTTGTGTAATTACATCATCGAAAATATTTCCAACCAGGTTCAAAACCAGAGACATCCCCAATTTAATTCAAGCTTAGGGGATGTTTTTTTGTGGTCGCCTTTTTAATTGCTTCATATTGGCTTTTCCTGGTTTCTGCTTTCAACTGCAAATGATGTGTGACAATGGAAAATCACACTTTGGGCAGTCGGCCGGTTAGAAAGTCTGCTGTTTCTTCTTCCACATCGGTGTTTGCTGCGTAACGTAAATACAACTTGAATACATTAACTCATCCCTGAATATGATTTGCACCTGAGATGCATCAGGTAGATTTTCATGGCCGAATGGTGGGGAAGTCAACAACTCCCATGATCCGGAGATGCTTGTTAGTTACATATTGTGCGTTTAATTTCCAGTCCATCAAATTGTTTGAATCTTTAATGCGGCTTCTGTTAAGAGGTGTATCAAAGTTCTCAAAGTTAAACCTGCCCTCATCATTTATAAAGGTCATACCTGAATTCATAGAGAGCAAATCCATAAAGGTGGAACCTTCCTATAAAGAGAGGCGGCATTGCCCCCACCTACAAGGTTCATTTATATTTACTTTCCTTTAACAATGAGAGCAGGACAGCACTGTGTCATGAGCTTGTTGAAGTGTTGAGCAGGAATGACCCTGACAGTGGTTTCCATTGAAGAACTGAAATACCTGAAGGCCAAAGAAGTGGAACATTTGGTTCAGAATGAATAATATATTCTATAATCTAACCTCTTTAAAAAATTGAGATTCAGACTCATTTTTATTTCCTTCCGCCCACTTTTCAGTCTGATGTGAATTATTAAATGTGCCGAGTACGAGCTCTGTTCAAACTCCTAAAATAGAGTCGTTCTCAATCAGAGGTGGGATGTGACTTAGGCAGCAACCAGAGTCGCACAATTAGATACATAGAAAGAGCCTTTCTTGTTGTGAATTCATGACAATATGATTTACTCTATTCTCTCTTGCATACACAAAAACAAACACACACACACATGCCCTTCATCTTCAGTGACTTCATCAGTATATTGTACACTGATGCTAAACTAGTTACAGTTCAAATCCTGCTTTGTCAATAAATAAACAACGAATGCACCTCACTGGAGCTGCTGCTGGCTTGTTAGTCACCTGACCTCTGAGAGTGGAATATGTTTCAATCAAGATTGTGGGAGTTCCACATTGTCACATGGTCATTCTTTTTGTGAAATCTATCCCTTTTCTCTTTTAACTTATATTTGTATTGATGTGCTTTTGTGTATAGACTCTGTTTGTGTGTGTGTGTGTGTGTGTGTGTGTGTGTGTGTGTGTTAGTCTGTTTTCCTGCCCACTAATTTGCATGTCTTACTGTCTCAGTGGCTTGTGTACTGGCTCGGTCACACTCGTACAGACAGCCCCTGGGAATAAAAAAGTGCGGAGGCTAAGTCAAAGCTTGTGGGAACTAATTTTCAACGCATTCTCCTCATCTTAGATCACTGTGCATCTCAAACCGGGGTCATCTTGTCTGTTCTGATGCTTTTTGAGGAAAATAGTGTGTATATTTGCCTGATGATAGTCAAGTCGATTGGTGTAGAAAACCTAACGCCATTGGGCTCTGATTGAGAAGGGTTGAAGGCATACAGGGGTAAATTAAGCAGCGTTCAGACATGGACTGAACTCCGGAGAATCTCCCGACATTCTCTGGAGGTGCTGTACTTGCAATCACAAATCTGTGAGAGAGGAGTCTTCTTCTCACA
Organism: Platichthys flesus; assembly: GCF_949316205.1. Lineage (NCBI taxonomy): Eukaryota > Metazoa > Chordata > Actinopteri > Pleuronectiformes > Pleuronectidae > Platichthys > Platichthys flesus. The sequence goes on from NC_084949.1 coordinate 17,757,387, forward strand.
ATGAAAAATCAGTGCCATTCTCAGAAGAGGCTGACAAAAGTGGTGAGAGAGCTTTTGGTGATCCGGGCCAGCAGCGTTGTAGATGTGCTGCAAACAAAATAACATGATCTCTGCAGTGGAATCTATAGGTTACATCCTGCCTCAGCCTGCTCTGGCACTATTCTTTAATCCTCAGAGTCAGACAGAGGTTTGTATCTTGGACTCCTAAACTTAAACTATGCTTGCTGAATTATAAGAAATCCTTTTGCTTTCCAGTTCCTCACTGATGATATTTAAACTCTTTTTAATCATTCAGTCTTTTTGAGACTGATTTGACTTCATAATGAGATAATAAAGATATATATCCAGCACACAAAACCACCACAGATATCGCCAAGAGCCACAAAAAAATATATTTATATATATCTTTAAGATCTCCAAGGAGGAGAAATAATCTACTATGAGGGTGAAGTTCTGTTCATTTCACTGAAGATGAAAAAAACTGTTCTGGCAGGATAAGCGTATATTTGAAATGTCTAAGGTTAAGTGGCTTTTGTGTTTTCTTCTGTGGTTGGAATATTTAAATAATAGAAAATAGATTTAGTAGTTGGGATTCGTTCGAGCTCTTTAGATGAATATCACAAGATTGATTATAACCTGTTGTTGTAATGGATTCAGTCCGAACTTGTGACACACAGGCCATTGATGAGTGTAGTAATCACAGGAGGAAGAATTGCTCCCGCCCAACGTCAGCTGGGATTGGCTCCATGTCCACCCGTGGCCCCCGAAAGACCAGCAGTACAGATGATGGATGGTTGAATAATGGTCAATAATGAAGAAACACAATACACCCTGGTAAGAATTGATGGGTTTGTGTGACAGTAAAGTGTATCTTTGTGAGCAGGTTAAGTGAATAGGAAATGTTCCAGTTGAGAAAAGAGACTGGAATGTTTCTCTCCCATAACTGTAGCTCCAATCAGATGAGCTACATTGTGGCAGCTTCCCAAACATAACTTTATACAGTATACTACACAATTTTTTAACTGGAAATGATGGGGTTAGTTTGAGATTGGATTTGTTTAAAAGGAATCTATCCACCAATTACTTACAGTCAAATGAGCGACTTGATGTTTTTAGCAGTGCACAGCGATTGAGAAAAGTCGTCACAATGGCCCCAACAGAGGGATTTCAACTCACAACCACTTCAAGATACATGTCATCTTACAGGTTAATTTCAGGTTAATAGACTCATCACCGAGCCGTGCTGTCAGAGCACTTTATTTTCCTCTCCGCCCTTTGATTTGTATTCTCTGATCTCACACTTATTTGTTCTCATACTGTTTGTTATGTGAGCTGTGATTGCGCCTAATGTGTTTTATTGATGTTTCGTTGCTTCTAAAAACACCTGATGTCTGATGCACTCGGCCGAAATGTGGTTTCGAACTAGGACATTGTTTCAAGACGAGATCTAACAGAATATCAAAGTCACTTTATCTGAGCACTTCAAAGTCGGCTGATGCAACAACTGAATTTTGCTGAAAGGACAAACAGACAAGCTTTTGGCCGATGGAGGGCTGACAACACAATGATACACAACCACCATTTGGTTTTTATGATGTACATATGAGCATTACACACCCCACTGCCACATACTGACCGCTGATGTTCACACAGTATTAACTCTTATGCTCTGTGTTGGCCTCCATTAACTCAAGAAAGCATCAGATCTCCTGATGTAAAGAATATTGATCTAAATCATTTGATGCCTTAACACCAGTGGTAGCCATAGCCGGAGGCATTATGGAGTTTGGGTTGTCTGTCAGCACATTTACCTACATCCGTCTGTCCATCCCATCATCTATGTGACATCTCGGGAAGGCCTTGAGGGAGTTCCTTCAAATGTGGCCCAAACATTTACTTAGACTCCGATTGAGGAGATGAGGGGTTAGATTTTGCAGGTCAAAGGTTAAGGTTATGACCTCACATTCTTCTCAATGTTGTGTCTTTGAAACGCTTGGAGGGGATCTCTTCCGTCCACATGGCCTCACAGAAGAGCTGATTCGATTTTGTTCATCACAGGTCAACCTCACTGTGACCTCACAATCTAATAATCTAAATCTAATGATGAAACATTTGCAGAAAAATTATGAATAGCTCCAGCAATTGCACTTAACTCAACTTGAACAATGACCAACATATGTTTATTATAATGAAGTAAACATAATATTTTAGTACTGTCTGTCGATGTCGGTATAAAAAGTTTAACTCTGTGACAAGTTCAAATATATTTCTCTCATGTAAATTGATTAAAAACTAATCTTAATTGTTTTCTTTTGCTTATTTATGAAAATTGAGGAAACGCCAGTCCATCACTCTCGACAGAGACGGTTTGGAGGAAGTTTTAAGTTGTTAGTTTTGATTTAATCTTTACATAAATAGTTATTGTTGAGGCTACCAATTTTTTTTTAGCTAAAACTGTTGCGCAGATTGTGACAGATTCAGCCCCTATGTCTGACTGTGAAGCGTTGAATACATTTCCACACGTTGCTGGGCTCAGGTCGTCTTCCGAATGAGTACGAAAATAAATGTCTCCCTCTGTCAAACCAGCACGGAGCATTTTCACCCCGAGGTGCTTCTCTGTCTACAAACATCCTGAACAAGCACAAACCTGTCAGTGGCAACTTTATCAGCCGCTACATTCCCCTTTTTCCTCTTCACAAGCCTTTCTGGTTTGTAAAATCTCTCTCAGTCTGTTTCTGTTCATAGGAATCACATTAAAGCTCTTCCCTAACACCAAATCTAATGCTCAGTTTATTAATGACGAACATCATGTCCTCCTTTTTAACGCTAATACTGTGCCATGCCAGAAAAAAATATAATTTACATGTTTTAATCTCTTTAACCAGGATGAGTATTAACACATTTCTCCTCATATGATTTAAGTCCCACCTTGCATAGCTTTTGTCTCTCCGGAGGTTTTACACAAATTAAAATGCACGACTGACTCTGCAATCATGGTGCAATTTACAGCAGGGTTTGTTGATATCCTGTAATGATCAACTCGGAATGCAAAGTGCAGTTGTTAGATTGCAGCAGGGTTCATTCATTCTCGTCAACAGTATGTGGAGAATCACACACCATCCTCACACACTAGCAGGGAAATGGATATGACTCAGTTATGACTAATAAGAAATTGATGTGTACAGACTCCACAAGATCTGTTCAGTCAATCCATTGAACACTCGGCACACAGCAAATCTGATTTTAGTCATTACCAGTGGCATTGTCTACGCAGGTGTATGAGATAAACCCACAGAACCTTCATCTATGGTCAGATACGTCAACGGAAATGCAGAGAGCCTTTTGTCCGTACCGTGGATTTATTGCCTCCGTTTTTATATATGCACGTCTTCTGTTAGCGTGGGGTTACGGATTGAACAGATGAAGCCGAGCAGGGCCACTGGAACTAGTGTGTGTGTGTGTGTGTGTGTGTGGGGGGGGGGGGTTAGTGTAGCTAATAGTTCAAGGAAAGCGAGTTGGTGAATTTGACCACTGCCGTGTACACAATGGCTGTTTTTTCTTCTTTGATGAGCGATAAATGATCCATCGTCGTTGTGTTTGTTGCCAGAAACTCTTGCCACTGTGCTGCCCTCTAGTGGATGTACTCTCTACAATCATGCCAATGTAAATGCCGCACAAAAGTATATTGGCAGCGATGGTAATGCCGTCTGTAAATGGTGTATCTCTTATCGTACGTCAAGGCAGCATAAATGACCACTGATGATCACAAATACCCACTTTGTCGCTCTGTGACCAAACGTTCACTTCACCAATTTATGGTTTAACTGCAATGAAATAACATTTAGCAGTGGAAGGCAACTCATGCATTCACTTGTGTTCATAAGATACATTTTGGACTTTACATAGGTTGAGTGTGCGGATGCATGTGTCGTATGCATTAGTGAGTGTGGTGGTGCGCTGACTGTGCCGCCGTGTGTTGGTTGTTTTGAGGCCTGAGAAGAAAATCATCCGAGGGTACACAGGGTTGTACCAACCATGGGGCACTGGACATCATCTGTCTGGAATGAAGAGAATTGGTTGGACTGCATGGAATCTATTTTTAGCGCAAAATCCCTTATAATGAAAAACAACGGAAAGGGACAAATATGGCTGCCAAAAGGCCACAAGCCAAGAACAGCCATTGCTGCAATACCTGTTGATAACACAAGCTTTCTTTAGCTGTTGATTTTGCAACCGTCACAGCTTGTGCTCCACATTCTACACCATTCAGCAGCCTCTGCATGCATGGGCCTGTGTCTACTGCCGGTCTCACAGTCTCCCCCAATGAAACTCGCACTCTTACATCCTGCCTTGGTTTCTCTTCCCCCTCATTTGGCTCCTGAAATATGGCTCGCCGAATTTTTATCAAGACTCGTGACAACATCTTTTGGTCTTGATTGAGTGTTGCTACTGAGATTATGCCACCTGTCGGGCAAGATGGATGTTTAATTAAGCGGATATTTAGTCATCAACAAGAGGCAGCAGACGGAAGTGCTCTGCTCTTCGGGGCACACTGATTATTCTGAGGGTGCATAAAAACAGGAAACTCAATTCAGCAGTCATCACACAGCTGACCCAGCTAAACATACTACAGCAGGCCCCCGAAGAGCATTAATAAGAACGGTTTTCGAGCCTATATTTCACTTGGGGGTTCTCGTACTGCTGGAATAACCTAGAGCTGTGGAGCTGCCGCCTTTTCAGGTACAGTCTGTGATCCTCTTTATGCAATGTCCTTTCCCCCGTAGCATTATTATTATATTTGTCAGTCTTGAGCAAAGCTGAAACAGTGGATTTTTTTATTGCCTCACCCTAGAACAGACAATAACTTGTTTTTTCATTCACACGGAAATGAATACTTCCATGATCTGCAACGCTGCAGAAAAGGGTGTGGGAGGGTCAGTCATCTCCAGACTTTGTTGGTCAGCACAAATACTCAAAGCATCAGGTATTGTTATTATAGTGGGTCCTGTGCCAGGTCTGAACGTTTACCAGGAAAAATATTTATTATTTTATACATTTTAAATAAAAATTCTTGTAATTCTGTCTCTCTCCAACATTTGTATGCACATTCCTCAAGCCTTTACTGTATGTTTCTCTGGAGACTGCCCGAGCTGTAAATCTCTGTGCACATCTTCATGATTAATATAGAATGAAAACCTTTTTGGGGAACTGGTTCATTTCATTCATGTTGTTGCCGCTTTAGAATTGTATAGTATTTACTACCAACAATACTGGCACAGTACTTGACTCTATCTCGAATGAGCCAGGTAAACATTCTCATCTGTCAAACATGATATTGTCAAAGGCTGCAAACAATCCTGGGAACTTGAGCAACTCCTTTTCTGAGGAGACCAGAAAGACGTCTGCTTCCTTTTCTTCTGTTTTTCGATTCTGTCTCAAATTCCTGCAGTTGGTCCGAAGTTTTGAATTCTCCCAAAAAAGTTTTTCACAGAGCAAATTAACCAAACCATGGTTCAATTGAATGCTAACAGAGACAGAACTCTTTCGGTATGGCTATTTTTTACGATATTTTACCTTTAGGTTCAGACAAACCTGTAAAATCTGAAGGTTTGGACCAAAACATGTGTGAAAGGTGTGAAAGACCAGTTCATACCATCAACTGCATTTTCTGTGGTTATAGTAGAATGTTGCTCTTTTAATTCAAAGGAGGTTGTATAATTTCAGAATAAAATGGGTACGTCGGAGGGAAGCCCTGAGATTGTTATGCTACAGAGAACTGCCCTGTCACTGCTCATATGACATATTACTGTTTCACATTTGTACTGGCTAGAGGCAGTCCTGTCTCCAGTTTTTCTTATACAGGCTTTTCTATAAATGAATGAATGATTGATGAGCTTATATGAATTCAACAATGTCTCCCTAATTCTGTCCAAGACCTCAAAGACCCTGCCAAGCCATACAGAGTTGTTTTCAATTACTGCATCTGATTAGCCCCTGAATCAGGAGCTACAGTATATTCACATAACAAACTCTTGTGTAATTGATTTGTTATCAGGACGCCTGTGGCTCAGGAGGCAGAGCAGGTGGTTCACCAAACAGGTCTTTTTTTGCGTTTCAATCCCTCTCCCCTCCAGTCCCAAATGTTCTTTTAAAAGTGTGAATATTAGTTCTATACTATTTCATAAAAAAAATGTCAAAGGTCTTCTTTCGGCTCTTGAACAATCCAAAACTCAATTATACTCCAGTTATGGTTTTAAGGCTAATTTATGCTCAACATTTGATACGTATAAGGAAACAGACTGAGTGTCCATATTGGGTTACTTCCTTTGAAAGCTTATGGACAAATGAAATGGAACAGTACCATGGGAAAATCTCTCCTCACACCTAATCTAAATCCACCTATTTTAAAGCCAAGTATTGTTTGTTTGTATCTAGTGTCACATGCTAATGACAAAAGAAGCTAATTAACCTAATTGCAGTCTGGTCACCCTCTTTGAAAGGATGTTTTCCTCTTTTCCCGTTTCAGCCAATGTTGTGAATGGAGCTTAATAACAGGGAAAGTCACTTCCTGCGTCGCGACAGGTGCAGCCAAACTAAAAGTAGAATGAGCAATCTGTCAATCTACCAGTGCACACACTCCCACACAGTGTTTCAGAAGAGAACTTTTAATTGAATATTAATTGGTGGAGCAGGACTTTCATTTAAACTGCTCATCCAGTGCATCACAGCACATCCTGTACTTAAGCCATGTTTGCGCTTAGACATAGAGACAAAATTGTTGAATGTTTATAATCCAATTAAAGTCGGTGGAGGAGGTTGTCATATAGACCTCTTTAGAAAAAGGCAGAGCGACTGTACCTGGCCGTCTTGCGTGAACTATTGGCTACACTGCCCCCCCCCAGGATTTCCAGTGGTACTGGTATTGTTTTGTCCGTCTTGTCTCTATCCTTAAGCTTTGCGAAGACGTGCACAAATATGTTCAAAAGTACAGAGTGAAGGATCTATCCATTTCTGCATACATATCTAATGTTGAGCATAAATCAGACGGAACCTGTTTATGAATAACTCTTCCTCGGTTTTCAGGTCGCGATGACATAACATCCCATTATAAATCATATGAACCTTAAAATTTAAAGAAGTGGATATGAATTATTAATGCGGCTTTGTATTGCAAGCTTAAGGTCATTTCAATGTGTCTGCCACTCAGGGGAGTCCAGGTAGCACCATTCATATTGTCCAGGTTGGAGATATTTCAGGTTCAAAGTAAATTCTCCGTTTAGTGAATTTCACTCGTCCCTCCTCTCCTGTCTTTTATTCCACGGCCTTCACAAGGTAACATCTACAGAGACCAGATGTTCTTTTTATTATTCTGGCCATTTTAAGTGTTTCTCAATGAAGAACAAATTTAAGGGAACCAAGTTATCATATATCATTGTTTTGAGTCTGTATTTAGAGCTCCAGCGCTGACATTGACCCAGGTATTGGTCAGACTCAGGATTAGGTGAAGCCACGTTGTCTTAACCCAACTTTCCTGATTGTGGTGTTTAGTTTTGATAAAAGTAAGTGAACAAAAATCTGAATTATCTGAGTCTGTTTCTGACCAAGAGTTGTTCTCGTTTTCAGTGTCCAGTGAAAACAGCTGCAGGGCCTTGTTGAGACACGACTTGGTCATTATTTAAAAGCACTCCGTTTTTTTATCTTCCAGTTTAGGGAATGACAAATAGACCTGGACTTTTGAATCTGGCTGTTTAACCTCTGCCCACCCCGCAATCAATCAAGACACTAAATCACATTTTACATACTGTGTTAGGGAATAAAACAAACCGTGGTCCCACCAACATTTTTTTAGTTGTTTATTTAATTAAGACAAACACTTTATATGCAAAGTTTGGACCAATTACAGTAAGTTCAGTTGGAAATAAAAGGCAGAGAAGCGAAAGCTTGGTCTCTGCAGTAAAACCATGATATAACACCACCAATAACTCAATGAACCAGTTCATATTTTTTTTACATCCAAACTCAAAGATTTCTGCCTGTCAAATTGACAACACGCTAAGACACACTTCCTTCTACAAACATGTCGATGGCAAGTGTGATGACAACAGGACAAAAATAAATCCCTCAGACATTTAAGAACAAATTACCTTGTTTGTAGGTACCCTTCACAATGACAATATGACTAACACAATAATTATGTGTGTGTTCCGATATGCAGCAATATAAACAGTCTTCCATTATTGAGAAAAATAGAGGTATTTCCCTGAAGTATTAACTGGAAGCCATTCTGAGGGAGAGACAACATATGTTATGATGGTCAATTCAAACTAGTAAATAATAATGTACATTATAAACATGGGTTTGAAAAGAGATTTTTTTAAGTGAATTAACACAGCAATGAAGACGCTGGATTCCAAAGTGGAAAAGTATAGTTTGAAAGCTCGCTGTCTTAATTGTCCAGAAGTGCACCATGTGTTTCTCTCTACATCAGTCAGTATCATTTCACTTCATTAAATAACTTAATGATTTAATTAATTTTCACTTGAGGAAGCAAAAGAGGTTCAGTGTCCCGCCCACGTTCAACCCCAGTCAAGATAGATCAGGCTTATCTAGCTTAACTCTTAACCCACGTCACTGTCTGGGTCTTAACAGGGCTGAAGAGTAATATGGTAATATAAGTTAATATAGTGTTGGAATTAATTAGCGAGTAGTTTACTGTTTAACAATTATTGAGAAAGGCTTTCGGAAATTTGACAAATTGTTTGAAAAACATCGAGATAAAAACAAAATGGCAAATATAGAGGCACTATTCTTCAGCTCATTGCCATCTCTTACAAGCTTGACAAATGTTAAAATAAACCATTGTCACCTTCTTCAGCCCAGACGTTATCACAGCGTGTCAATACTTTAGTGAGTGAGAAACAGCAATCAAATCAGTCGTCCTCGGAACAGAAGAGCGACAGCATTGGTGCTTAGTAAATTTTATGTTTCTGTTTAAGTGACGAAGCCTTCTAGCGCCCGAGAAATAGGGAAACAACAAAAACACATTAACTGAAACTATCGGTTTGATTTATTTGCTGTTGCGTCAGGAAAACAGCCTTTTATATCGAGACAAGTTCCACATTGAAAGTTATTTTTACACAATGTAACTGCCAAAATCTCTGTTTCTTCAATTAACTGCAGCACGTGAAAACACAGCAAATTCCACCAGGCCTTCATAAAAACATCAAAATGTCCTCCCTGCTTTCCAGACAAAGACGTGTCCTCTGACTCTTCACCTTTCATTTCATCCTTTCTCTCGTCTGTCCCCTCCAGGGCCCCCATTAGTTTCAGTTATTCAGCATTGGTGTCAAACGGCAGATCGATACTCGGTCGTCAACAGAATTAACGGATGCTCTTATTCTCGGTGCTGGTCTCACATCCTTATCGTTTTTATTTTACGGGAGTCTGGAGTGTAGGCCGGGGTTACTGCCTGTGTTGCCTAATGAGAAGTGGTGCAGACAAAATGATTTATAGCCGGTAAACATGAGCTGGTTTGTTTTGTCAATGAGCAAAAAGGATCTGAACTCATTTTCAGTCAAGTGTTTGATTGCTGGGTTTATTTAAGGAGGCTCTCGTTCAATCTTTTTGACTGTGAAATTTAACCTTTTCAATCGAGAGCAATTTTTTTCGAAAACCATCAAAGCCAAAAGGGATAATGAATTGAATCCACTTTAACTGTTACTGGAAAGTGGGGAATGTGAATGACATATATATGTAGGTGTAGCACATATCAATGACTCTCTATCATTTCAGTCCATGGGGTAAATCAGACAACTATTGTCTTTGGAAATCGGATGTGTATTTTATGGTACTTTTCAACAGAGTGTATCGAGGTGAAAAATCTCCAAACCTCATTTAAGGAGTGGACTGACTCTTTAATATCCCTTTCTCTGCCCTTTAGTTTCCCTGCTCCTACATCTTTTCATCATCACTCACTTTGATCGCTTTCTGCAGTGCCAGTCTCCACAGCCTTTTGACGCAAAGTGAATTTCAACCGGTAGATGAAGCCATGCAGGAGGAGAGATAAGACGGTAATGCTAAAGGGTAAATGGGCTGGGAAATCAGCCGCTCGAGGGTGGCACAGGCTGTCATGCCTGTCACATGCTGGGCTGCTAAAGAGACTGTGATATCAGCAGCTTTAGCAGAGAAGAGGCTGGTGAGCATGGAGCATAACTGTGTGTGGACACTGCAGGGCCCCGGTGATCCGGCTCCCAGTCTACATTCCTGCTCTTAATGTTTACGTTCACTAACGCTTACGTGTCTGCTATGTGGGTCTAACTTTGAAATAGAATGAAAGATGGCGTCATCAAGCGGTCCAAGTTCAAATTGGTACCTTCTGTATAGATTAATGATGTTGCATCTTCCGTGATGAATCACCGATTTAATGCACCATCTGGCGACCACAGCAAGTGTCATGAATCAAACATACCTTCCACATTGCAGGACCAGTGCATGCTGGGTCCGGAGAAGCAGTAAATGTGAAAATATTGTCTGTGGATTCTTCACCTGTGATTTATACCATCAGCAAGGTTGGCTGTTTTAGAGGATCTGTCTTCACGTGTATATGTGTATGTGTGTTTGTGCTTGTTTTTGTTGTTTTTGGGTTGTCAATCAGTCCGTCCCATTGCCGTGAACTCAATATCTCAAGAATGCCTTTACGGATTTTTACTTTGTAATATTTACTTCCTCAAGGACACCAATTGGATTTTGGTGGTCAAAGGTCAACGGCTTGACAGTCACATTTTCCAAGCTATCTCTGTAAGAAATAGGGCTCGACAGACAATGTAAAACTTATATTGATCAGGAAATGATTCCCCATCATTGGACATAACATGATGATGAATGTCATGAAGCGCATGACGTGCAGTGACACCAGTGAGACGCCTGCACGCACATCTGATATTTAGCATCGAGAATGAATAAGTAGAGAAAATAGATTCAGAGTCGGTTGTGGAGAACTTTGCTGAATTCAAGACTCAGAGTAATATCTTGACACCTGTCCACCACCAATGAATGGTAGTTGTAACTTACTGTAGAGAAGAGAGCATCATCGGCCTCACTGCTGCTTAGCAATGTAACGTTTTGTCTGTCCATCCACTGCTGAAGAGTTTATTTAATTTATGCAGCAAAATACTGCTGCATATTTGATATGGTAATGCTGATGTTTTCATTGCACCATATTGAGGAGATTTTAGACCTATGCTTTAAAAAAGTAAAACCCATATTGGCCAGTATACGTCAGAATATGAGCTGACTGCAAATGAGCAGGTTTGATGCTCACCAAAGTTGGCTTACAATTTGAAGGCTGCATATGCATAATCAAGCAGAGATGGTTTTTATTGAACAGCTGAACTCTCTGCCTGGGATGCAAATTATCGAGATGCTCTCAGCAAGGCAACCTAGATGGTGAATATTAACCTCCTTTAATTCTGATCTGCTCTGTCTCTAATTCGAGTTATGTCCACTGGTGAGTGAAATGAACAGCGCAGCAAAATGGCAGTTTCAAAGATGTCAGTCCTGGTTGATTACAGGTAATAGTACACACACATAATTCTGGGGGGCAGCAAAACAAACTGTCATTTCGATAAATAAATATGGGAATGATTGGCCTTTTCTCTGATTCAATAGATTATTCCTGCTCAAATGAATGTGGATTACATTTATTAAATAAATATACTCAAATGTGCTTGAATACAGCTGCTCAGTGCTCTTTTGCCAGCCCTACTAATCAGGCTGTGTGCTTACTGGAAGAGGCTGTAAAAGTCACTGTTGAAGTTTTCACTGGTTACCTTTCAGTAAGTAATCATATTTTCCTCATAAAGAAATATTCTCAGGCAGCATTATGTCCCCACCCCAGAAAAAAACAAACACATTTTTGCAAGTAGCACATGTGTGAAGTTAGACATCATGCTTTATAAGAATGTGTGGAAACATTTGCTGGAAAATCATGAGCTAATGAAAAGGTGGTGCTTTAAGGCTAAATTCTCCAGTGGGCCTCTCAGTTAAAGCCATGCTCACTTCCAACAACAAAGATGGGATTTCCTTGCTAGTGATAAGGATATAGGCCACATTAAATAACCATGAGAAATATGTGTTATGGGGAGATCAAATACCATGTCGCCCTTATATTCCATTATTGCTGCCTGTAGGGAAATAAATGATAATTTTATTACAATTTCATAACAAAAGGAATTCATTTTCATTTCTATTCCTTTTAGATGATTAGTTCTTTTAGATGAATGATTTTTATACATGTCAGAGGAATAGAGGATAATTTCAGAATACAGGGACACTTAATTATACCCAATACTGTGACTATGCATTTCAAATTCATATATCATTTCCATTAAACTGACTTTGACAAATTCGGTGTTTAATAAAGTGTTTGTGTGGTTTGATTTAGATAAATTGTGTGTTTTAATGGTAATATTTATGTATAAGTTTTTAACTTTATTTAACTAAATCACTCTTAAGTAATTTGATTTATTCACTCCAAGTCAACATGTGACCATTTGCATTGACCTCATGCATGAAGTTATATGTAAATTTGATATATAACTAAAGTACATTGACTTTTTGTATGAAGTTATATGGACATTTTATATGTAATTGAAATACATAAAGTCACCCTTTAGAATGCAGATGTTATATCTCCCTGACATCCTTTGATTCAGGACGTGTGTCAGTGTAATATGAAAAGGGTCACTGAGAGTTTCCTCTATATAATAAAACATTAGCAGATCCCAAGATCAATACATATTTCATGATTTTTCTCCTTTTCATGTCTCCTCATTTGTCATCATGCACCACTCTTTGGTAAAGCTCTTCTGCCCCCTGGTGCAACATGCAGAGATTTCTCAAGCTGGTTGCTGCTCTGCTCTGTGCTGTCATCCTGCTCAACCACAAGTCAGTTAGTTACCATCCGGAAGATTCACTTTTATTAAAAAAAATGAGTTGAATGTAAGAAAAGACCAAATCAGTCAGTCTGAGCCGAGACCAAAAACCAGTGATGTTTGTGACCAAGACCAGTTGTAAGATCAGTTATGCACAGGAAGGTAGAGCTCTGCCAGTTACGTGTGCGTCTAGGTATTTCCCCCAGCGATGTGTTTGTTGTTGAACTTCACAAAATCTTTTATTCAACTCAAGTGGTCAGACACACTGCCTGAGGTTAATTTTTGCATGTGAAACATGGAAGTTGGATATTACTCAGAGTACAGGCGTGTTTAAAAAGCACAAGTTACATGAAAACAAATATTTAAATGAATTGTAATTAATTTTAAAACCCCACTGACGACTTTCATGGAATGCACAGGTTGGTAAATGTATCATCAGCTGATGTTCCACAGTAGAGAAGTTTGTGAATTGTCCACCACCTAGTGGCAATGTTGCACATACATACATATACAGTGTACTACTGAAGATGTCCTTATCAATATATTGAGGGCTGTTTAAATGCAGTATTAATTAGAGTAAAGCAAAAAAGTGAAAATCAGATTAAGAGGCATAAACATAATATACATCAAAAGTAAACAGGAGATAATAATTTTCATTGTTATCTCTTTAGGCTGTTGGCTTCCTCATTGCACTGATATAATGGGAAATCTAATTGAGAGGGGGTTTAGAATGTCTCGTCCCCCTTTGAATAAAAACACATTCCGGATATGTTAAGGTTAAGAAGATATTAAATGGTGATAAGGAGAGACAAATGCTCAGAGGCTGTGATCTCATCTCATCCATCATCAGACAAAATACGTTAAGAATGGTGTTAATGGAGAGAAGCAAGGTCTATTGAACATTTATAACCTTTCTCTTATGAATTTGACGATTTGGGGGGAACATTTTGTACTAATTCTTTCTAAGTTTTATGACAGTGGTAACTCCGAGCTGGATATTTTTTTTTCTATTTCTCCTTTTATAATGATTCACACTGAGAGCTGTCACATCCCTCCATTCATTCATTACAAGGCGGAATATCTTCCATTATTCTGCAACTTTCCAATCGCACATTAATCTGACTGGGTCCCCTGAGGCAACCGGCCTTTGTGCAGCTTCATTCTCTTCTCACACTTTCCTCAAAAGCTTGCCCACACAATGTGCTTCAGTATCTGCAAGAAGAACAAACAAAGTCAAATCAAGCAAAGAAACCGATGAGAAAATCATCAGACCTATTACACTTGTTCTTTCTGCATGGCTCAGCCTCTTCTAATTAATGTGATGTCTGGAAAGAGAATCATGTATGCTGCTAATCTCAGGAGGTTTATATGAAATCACTGTGACTGTAAAATCCAATATTCTGCTGCACACAGGAGTTGCTTTATCAATTCCTGTCGTCCATGCTTGGAACAAGTTAACATACACTTTGAAAGCAACCTCTCTCATGTAGGTTTCGTTCATGTATAAATAAGATAAATAAGAAGAGAGTTGATTTGTGTTTCAGGGAAATAATGCTCAGACACTGCGTTGACACTGCCATTTGTAATATAGAGACACAAACACAGTAATTCAATCAAGCTGCACCACATTGCACAAACTCACAGATATCATTTCCCGAAATATGATGAGATTTATTTGATCAATCAATTTGTCAAGGGCCAAAAGTTAATGTGTTCTTTTTCGGCTCATGTCCCATTCTTCCAACAACTTTGGAAAAATCTGTCAATTACTTTTTTTAGCAAAATCCTGATGACAAAGAAACTGGTTTTAGTTTTTGCATATCGTAGGAGGGGAAAAAGATAAACATTATAAGGTTAATAATACTCAATTGTTCCCTGATGTCCTTGCATACATTCACGTTTAGATCCATTGAAGTTTCTGTAATTCATTATCTGTTTAAACTCAACTCTACTTCAAAAGCAGAATAATAACGAAATCTTTTCTTGTGTTTCAATCTTTTCTGTTTACATTGCCCTCATGTGTTGTTTTCTCAACATCTGCTCCAAAACACATGATGCTATCTGCTAACTGCTGTAAGAATTCACTCAGGCCATCACACACACTTTCAAAACAGAAGCTCACAGTCAGTCATGATTGTAATAAAGACAGGTTTTACACTTGTGGTGTAGTTTAACATTATACCACTTGAGGCGCTGATGAGCTTGTAAGCTGTTGGTCTCTACGGCATATGCAGCATCATGTCATGTCATGGTTTCTAAAGGAGAACAGGTGCTGTCCACGTGAGGCTGTAGCAGCACAAGCATCACAGGACTGGGGTTTCTGTATCACCCCTAATTTTTGGATCGAGGTCAAAAGTGAGATTAAATCTTTTCTCTCTCTTCTTTTTTGTGACATGACAGTTTTGCTGTTACGGGTGGAGAGCAGGAGGACCTAAACACAGGTGCCAAGTTAAGGTGAAAAACAAAAAAGTGAGGAAAAGGTGCAGACAATCACAGGGGCTGGAAACTGAACCAGGGCAGGAAATCAAGCTGGAGACACAAGGAGCATACTTTCAAAATAAAACAGGAAACATGGAACTCAGGGACAACAACCAAACAGAACACAAATCTAAACACAACGAAACCTACATAAAAATCCATAAACTAAAGAGTCTTCCTCAAAAGTTCATAGAAGCCAGGGTGGAATCATGACATCTAATCTTAATGATCATTCTGTATCAGACACTGCTACCTGCTGTAATGTCACTGATATCCTTTCCTATCCTTTAAAGTCCAGAAATCAATAGATTTTATGATTTAGGACACTGATAAAATATACCAGTTAGGATTTAATCACGTAAATAGAGGTCCAGAAGACAAAGCTATTTCGATTTGACCATAAAAGAGACTCTTAAAGGCAGAACCAGGACACGGATATAATTACACATGGAGTTTGAACAGCCAATTCAATAATTTTGCTATTGTGCAGGAATAAACTGAATCCTTTCAAACCTACAGGAACAAGCTTCCAGGAAGCTCGGTTCGGAGTCCAACTGCAGGTCAGGAGTGTTTTAGGAAATGGTGGGGATCCAAGGCTCGGAGCAGAGGGATTTTCTAAAGAGAGAGGGAGGCTGAGGAGCGGGTTGAGTGTGACAAAGAAAAGACGAGGAGATGATCCTTGGCGGATGGAAAGACAGAGGTCAGGGTAGAGACGAGTGGGCACCAAAGGCAACGTTTTTAAAAAGCACAAAGCGCTGGCCAAAGCATGAATACCACCTGGTATGATGTTGTTCTGGCAAGGAGGCGGTGAACAGACGTGTCCTTAAATACTGGCAGATGGTGATGGAGATGAACCAGAGGTCACACACATACACACTGAGCAGGAACGATGCAGGAGGTGGGAGGTGGGCAAGGAGACACAAGCAAACCAGACCCCAAACCAGGAGCTACCCTAAAACACCAGTGTATACCATCCCAATTTTTTTTATTTCCGGTGAAGTCAACAGATATCCGCTCCAAAACTTTGATTTCTGTTTGTCGTAAGCAGTTTACAGTTCTACAATTTTAGTAGAATGTCTTTCCAGACAATACACAAAAATGGCGATACCTTTTGGGAGTGTTTTAGGTCCAGACGATATTTGAGCTTATCTCTACCAACACCTATCTGCGTATATGAATGCAGATTAATTAAAAAGCTGATAGCCGATGCATTTCAATCAATGTGTTCCTCCTCTTTTCACATAGACTGTTCTCCTGCTCAAGCGTGTTTGGTCAAGCTAGAAATGTAATCTAGATACAGTAGATAACGATGAGTCATCGACACACCAGAAGGTCAGTGGTTCAATCCCCTCCGAGCCGATAGGGACAGCTACTGAACCCCAAATTAGCCCTGACTGTTGTGCTCCCAGTGTATGATAGAAAATGTATCTAGTAGGGCTTTATGAAGGTGTGTGTGAATGGATCAATTTGGCTTGTGCTCGTTGTTGTTGTCAAATCAACAGCTGAACCATGTCAAATACAGTCATGGTTCCTTTGCAACTGGAAGAACCGGTTGGTTGTTCGGGTGTGAAGTCATTCCGAGGGGATGAGCTCCGAGCCGTAATGTAACGAGGCATAAATAAACACCATGTGTCCACTGAGCGGTTAAGGAGCATCTCTTCTTTACTCCAAACCAGACTTTTAAAAACTAACAGCAAAACAGATCCCTCACAGCTACAGACACTGGGTCCATTCCTAACGATAAACAAAAAGCAATCAAAGAAGTTAATGTTGGGCAGAGCTACAGGATGAGAACTATGGTTGAGTCCGAGAAGGACAGTCATGTTTATGCAACTTCCCCACTGGCCTGATCAAACTGCAGCTGTCTGCAGCCAAAGTGATGATGTTTCTCCAAAACAAGATTCTCTGCTAGACCTGACGCAAATTACAAGCTGTTTCACACGGCTCTGAACTCTCCCTCCTATCACTGCCATCAGGCCTCTGCCATGTTAAATTGCTTGTAATTGCAGGTTTCTGCCATAATAGCCAGGGTGAGATAATGGAGGGCATCCAACCAATAGCAAATGTAGCATGCATCATTTAACAGAAGGATAAAGGATTCTAAAAGAGTAAAAAAAAACCGATGACATTTGTACTATACCCATATATTTTTCCATGTATTGACATATACACATTTTTATGAAAATATGACTTGTATCACTGAAAAAAGATGACAAAGTGATCAATACAAAATAAATAATAATTCGGTGCTATGATTTGAAAGGTCATTAAAGAAACCGGTCTGAGGACATGATGCAATTTGAAACACATTAGTTGAATCGTTTTTCTGTTCTTGACATATTAGGAAGACTATGCATGTGTTTGTCCTTGGAGGCAACAATGACAACAACTATTGTAGGCGTTTGTGTGTGTGCATGCGCGTGTCCGTGTGCATGCGTGCGTGTGTACATGTGTGTGTGTGTGTGTGTCTGTGTGTGTGTGTGTGTGTTTGTGTGTGTATGTGTGTGTCGCAGATGGGATTGGCTCATTCCTCCCACAAGGATGTGCAGGGCTGCTGTTACTCGCTGATACTCTAAATTTCAGTTCCTCTGATCATTCTCCAGGTCTTTATCCATAAATACACATGTCCAGCATCACAATTTTTAAATGTGCTTTTCCATGGAGTTCACTTGGATGCAGAGTTGAAGCATGTCTCCTTATTGCAAAACAGATATATTTAGCATTTTCTGCATCATTATATCAATCCGCAGGAGGTGCGCCCCCGTGAGCTGCAGTGACAAAAGACCGACTGGAAGTTTTTGCCAAAGCATCTCACTCTTATTGTTGTTACACTGATGAGATCCAGGGAGCCTTTTTCTGTGTGAACACCTGATGATGTCTAGAGTTGTAAACTCCTCTGGCCCTAATTCAAAAAAACTAATGAGCCAGAGGATTAGCAGCGAGGTTCATGCTAATGGGGAAGTCATTTCACTTGAAGACTGTTAGAAACCTTTACAGGTGTAATTAACCTTTATCTTCCCAGGCCCTTTTGAAATCCGCTTATGTGTATTAAGGAAATGATCAGAATTTTGAGGTAATTTTCAATCACTTGCTGCAAAACAACACTGTGAGGATCAGTTTCCCTCATCACAAATGAATCCATCATAGCTCCCAGTATGAAGAAATAAGTCCTTTACTTTACATGTGCTATACTATACAAAAATAATTTAATTCAGATCCAGACTTATTCACATTTAAAAACATTTCAAATGCTTAAACATAATATATTACTGGCACATGGACTTGATGAGGGAGCAGATATATTATTAATTGTGGAAGATTTTTATTTACCGTGATAAATTAATACGATCACTGCACAGATTAGGACCCCGAGGTGGTGATTTAAAGAAAAAAACTAAACGGGTAGAGACCACAAATATAATATTCAAACGAAAAATGATTAATATGAATGGATTTGTTGATCATTACCGAAATTATTGACAGTGACAGTATTCATACTACTTCAATAAAAATGTGCAGTTTTCCTGTACGTTTTTTAATAAGTTTGACAGTCACCAGCATCTTCACAATTCAACTGTAGTTTAGGTTTAGATAAAGCATCTGCACAGGTATTAACTCCCACTGAGCTTATTATCAACACACTCAACACCAAACCACAAATATCGAGAGAATAAATCAAGCTCTGTGTCTCCTTGTCTGCTTCTGCTCAATAGATACCTGATTCTAATAGTCATTGTTTTCCCAATTAACTGAAATGAATATAAGATATACAAAGTTAGTAATTTTGATAAGGTGAATATGTGCAGCAATTATCATAAATATTCATGTAACTATTAACTGTACTTTGCTCAGATTCTAATATTGAATTACTAAAATGTGCTTGGTGAAAAACACGAAAACACCACATAAAGAAATATGTGAAGAAATGGCACATACACAATAGATGCACATTTCCCGGCCTCTTCTTAACCCCATTCATAAAGTGCTTGAGAAGTTTTTAGTTTACTGTAACACAGAGCAAGTGAGCTACTACTGCTTCATTAACATTCGGGGGGGAAAACACCGGTTTGGCTTTATTAATGGTTTATAATACACACAGCAAGCTGCTCATTCTGTGTTATTAAACTCTGCTTTTAATGTACACTGCATTCAAATGCTTAGATTGTTTGTACTGGATATTTGTTATTATTCAATTTAAATGCAAATCCATGAAATGTGCATTCCAGAAATATTCCACAAAAGCCCACCTTTACCGCTGACTTTGGTTTTCCACGGTGACCGGTCTTACAGCAATAATTTATTAAAAAAAAACACATCCTGGTGTCCTGCTGCATATCTCCCTCCGACATACAGTGTGACAACATCTCCATGACAACAAGACCAGGGGGCACTCGACAAGCTCGAAAAAATTGCTCTGGACAAGTATTTCTCCTGCAAAATGTGTTTTCATATGTTTGTGTGTGTTTTTGTGTGCGTGTATGTGTGTGTCTGTGTATGTGTGTGTGTGTGTGTGTGTGTGTGTAGTTTCATTATTTGGGGCAACAGCATAAACATCCCAGGACATTCAAAGCCCATGATTTTATTGGATTTCACAGCTTCTGTCTTTCCCGACTTGCTTTGATGCTGGGTGTTGTGGAGGGCTTTCAGAGGGGGAGGCAGTTTCCGTCCTCTTCTCACACAATAAAGTAGATACATCCCCCCCCCCCCCCCCCCCGAGAGCACAGATGACAAATTCCCAACTACAGGACTACATCATTTCTTTTTCTGTTGGTCAGGTAGATTGGGCTCCTTCATGGTAGAAAAGACAATGTTGCAAGCACTTCAGTCAAAAGAGGTGTCTTCAGTGAAGGACATCTCTTGGTTCCACACCTCAAAGAAAAACAAAACAAAGCTTATTCCCTCTCACCCGTACCTTTTTTCCAGTCATTAATTTTACATGCTCATAGATTTCCTTCCCCCATGGCATCTATAGGAAAAGATGTAAGTGTGTTTTTTATTACCGAGGTCTGAAGAAGGCTCTCAAAATGGAGCGTTATATCATGCGTTTCTTCAGCCGGACCTTGAACACCCATTGAGTCTCTGCTCTTATAAAGGTAAGTCATTGTAGATCCAGATGATTTGTACTAGTATTGGGCCCAATTAAAAGCTTCCCTGCTGAAAGCTGATGACAAAAGTGATTCTTCATGTGTGAGAGGAGCAGTTATGTCTAATGAAAAAATTTGAGGGTCCCGCAGCGTGAAAGAAAAAGACGCATTTTAAGGATCCTAAGCTGCATAAAAGATTATTCTGTGAATCATCTTCTTTCATATTTAGAAGGATTTAGTATAAAGACTTTATTCAGATTCTTAGGTAGCCATGTTGAAGTGCTCCGTTATGGGGCGCCCTTTGTAAAGCAGCTCACGCTGAAAATAACGGCAACATTTTGTCACATTTAGCTTCAAACCATGTTTAAAAAACTGGTGTGAATTTTTTAGGGCTACTTTTTTGCACATTTACAACAATATTTGTCAACAAGAGATATTTTAAATATTTAAATCCAAATGTTAAATGTTACAGTGAAATGTTAAATGTTACATCTAAATGATAAATCTAAATGTTAAATTTAAATCTAAATCTAAATGTGAAATCAAATGTTTAATCTTAATCTTAATCTAAATCTAAATCTAAATGTTAAATCTAAATCTAAATGTTACATTTAAATCTAAATGTTAAACCAAAGGTTAAATCTAAATCTAAATGTTAAATCTGAATCTAAATATAAATGTTAAATCTAAATGATAAATCGAAATCGAAATCGAAATCGAAATCGAAACGTTAAATCGAAATGTTTTGGGTGAAACTAAATATTTAACTAACATGCAAATTCAAATGCAGTAACAGGAAGTAACAAAATAAAAGCTCGAGGAGGTCAGAGTTGCCTCTTCAAGAGCCTCATCTTCCTCCAGATAAACAGGGCTGAGCAAACAAAGATAAACAGGGACAACAGAAAATTCAGCAGAAAGCCCAGAGAGACCAAGAGAGACTTATATCAGAGGTTCATAATGTAAATAGACCAACATCTACACTGCTGTATTTCTATGAATCCCAAACAATATCTTTTACAAATTCTGCCACATTATAAGGAAACAATTGACTCGGGTCCCCTGCCTGGCCCTGATTTTCACTCTCTCGAGTGCTGCTCTCTGTCTCCTGACATCTGGCCTCACTGTCCCTTGGTGTTGAAGGCACTGTCCTCCGCACTGCATAAAGAAAGAAATATAAAGGAAATATTTTTGTAATGATGTTAATCTCATTTTATCTAAGTGCAACTTAACCCTAATTCCATCTTTTTAAGTGTGTTTCCCTTGAAAGGCAGCCTTTAAAGATTTAGGGTGAAGCAAAACTGGATGAGATGAGCTAGGTTTGAGAGTTGCCTCTCCCTTTCAATACAAATGACTGAATTGTGCTACTAAGCTCAGTCTACACCTCTTATAATGACTTGTAGGTAGATGAATCAAGACATCCAATCAAAATACAGTTTACAGGTTGCTTACAGTAATCCAATTGAGGCTGACAAAACAAAAACAAAAAACAAATTGGTGCTTAAATTCTGTCAGGTTGGCATTTAACGTTAAGCTTTGGTCACACTACATGACTTTCAAAGTCTTAAGATCACTGTACTGTTCACACGACTGTCTTGTACTCAGGGGTGTTGTGAGCAGAGGGGCAGAGTGCAACCATAGCAAAGTGCCCGGTAACCAAGTCCAGATTTGACAAGTGTTTTAACCTAATTCTTCTTTGACGCGGTGGACTTTCTTGCAGTCTGTCAATTTCAGTCCCTTGACTGGTGAGCTCACTTTCACTTGTGGAAGGTGACACTGTATGAACTAAATTACATGATGTTATGGACAAAACAGGGGAAAATAGATATCAGTAATTTGGAAACAAAGTACTTAACATTTCTAGTTACCCATATCTGAATTTTGGGATGAGCAGAATTAGAACAGATACTTTTTTTTTATAAAGTCATTTCAGTGAGAAAAACATGACAGATCAGTCAAAGTGCGCCCCCTTGTGGCTGGCTATAGTGGCTACAGGTCATAAGTCCCGCATCCTTCATAAAAGTGACATTAAAAACTCAAAGTAGAAATAAAGTTTCTTCAAACGTGTTTGTTATTTTATGTAATTAATATCACGATGTCCAAGAGTCCATTTCCCCGGATAAGATTTATTCGTTATTTGCCACTATAAACACACTCTGACCTCCTCAAGCTTTTATTTTGTTACTTCCTGTTACAGCCATTTGAATTAGCATATTAGTTAAATATTTTGTTTCACCCGAAACATTTAGATTTAACATTAAGATTAAGATTTAGATTTAGATTTAGATTCAGATTTAACATTTAGATTTATATTTAACATTTAGATTTAACATTTAATTTTAACATTTAGATTTAACATTTAGATTTAAATTTAAATTTAAAATTTAGATTTAGATTTAGATTTAGATTAAACATTTAGATTTCACATTTAGATTTCACATTTAGATTTCACATTTAGATTTCACATTTAGATTTAAATATAACATTTAGATTTAGATTTAGATTTAGATTTAGCATTTAGATTTAACATTTAACATTTAACATTTGGATTTACATATTTAAAATATCTCTAAGTTGACAAATATTGTTGTAAATGTGCAAAAAAGCGACTCTCAAGAATTCACACCAGTTTTTTAAACATGGTTTGAAGCTAAATGTGACATAATGTTGCTGTTATTTTCAGCGTGAGCAGCTTTACAAACAGCACCCCATACTCCGTTACTAAAATAACACATACAACTGCAGTACTTCATCATAACTACCAGGGATCTTAGTAGAGTCATTAAAAAATGCAATAATCAGAAGTTCTGTCAGATAACTCACGTTTGATCATGTAATATATTTATTACAACAGATTTAGTGTTTGGCGTCTAGGCTCCAACTTAATCACTCCCCCATATGATTACACAGGAATGATGGGAGTGATGAGCAAATACTTGTAACCCCCTGTTGGAGCCTACAGGTGGATGCTGGGCCTACGGGTGGATGCTGGGGTGGTGGAGGGACTGAAGCAACAGGTAGCAATACTGCAGCAGAAGTGCGAGCAAGAGGGGTTGATGGGAAATGTCTCTCTGGTTAAATAGACCACC
This sequence comes from Platichthys flesus, assembly GCF_949316205.1. Classification (NCBI taxonomy): domain Eukaryota; kingdom Metazoa; phylum Chordata; class Actinopteri; order Pleuronectiformes; family Pleuronectidae; genus Platichthys; species Platichthys flesus. Next base: position 17,780,967 of record NC_084949.1, read on the forward strand.
TGATAAGGTGGGTGTGTATTATAGATGGTTGTGGAGATTGAGGTATGTCTCGTGATGTATGTCACGTGATTGGTGCAGCGCAGCTCGAGTTGCCTGCCAGAACTAGCTCGCAGGCGTCGCCATATTTTTGACATTAAGAAGTGAATGGTATAAAAGCTTACTCAAAGTTTTGGAATTGGTCCAGTTGGTATTCGCTGAACGAGTGGCCCTTGCTAGGAATTCACTTCAACCTGTAAAAATGACCTGTATTTATATACATCTACCATTTGTATTGGACCAATTCCAAAAGGTCTTGTGTGTACCATTCATTCACACACACACACATTTATAAAGATGAGGTTGAAAAGATACTGGAAATTCATTTGTCATGTTGTGTGGCTAGAGTCCGTGTTCTGTTCTCCACTTGTTAATGACAGGTGCAAAAGCTGTGATGGACGATAAACATAACATTAAATGAATTGTTGTGCAGCAGTTTGGCACAAACTAATGATCAGAAAAATATGCTACAACAAAGGCAGACGTGCTGTAGCATGAAACTTTCAAGCTGTGTACTACTACAGGGGTGTGGATACGGTCACGTTCTAAATAAAAGGTCTGTTCAGACATCGCTGTGTTGCTGCGTTATCCAACACCACAACACAGCGTTTTTTTTCTCCTCAGGACAACATTTTTATCATAGCAGAAAATGCTGTTTGTGGGTAAGCTGTAATCGTGTGATGTATAATACTCCAATTATAACAGTTAAACAGTGTTTGATTGTGTTCTCTGTGAGACCAAACAAACCATTCAGTCGTATAATCGGCAACAGATTTAGGTCGAAAAACACCTCAGTCGTCAGCGTTTTCCATCTTTGTTCAGCAGGTATGTTGCTGGTGAGTGGGTTTATAGCCCATTTGCTGCATCTTCAGTAAACAAACAATTCAGCCACGTGTGCGCGGGGGAGCTGTCAAAATTCATTTATTTATCTTTCTTTTTTTTTTTTTCTTATACTCTTTTCTTCATTCCCTTTTACAAAGATGAATAAAATAACAGTTTCAACCATTAAATATATAAGTAAACAAATCTAAAGTAAACAAATCATATCTATCTATCTATCTATCTATCTACCTTTCTATCTATCTATCTATCTATCTATCTATCTATCTATCTATCTATCTATCTATCTATCTATCTATCTATCTATCTATCTATCTATCTATCCATCTATCTCTAGCTTTGTATCTCTATATCTCTCTTTCGTAAGGGAACGAGTGAAGAGGCTTTCTTAGCAATTTTAGTGCGAATGAAAAGAAGAATGAATCCATCACACTGTGTGTTTTTTCTGAGTGGTATTTCAAACACTTTCTTTCCAAGACAGTGATCAAAAGTTGTGCCATTCAGTGCTGCTGCAGAGTAATTTATCTGCATTTGTGTAGAGCTGTATTATTGACTGCAGAGAGAAAGAGACATTTAGGTAGGATATTTATCTTTCTGACTAATCTCCCTCTTGCTTGAGACTGATGAAAGAAAAAAGCACAGAGCTTTACCGTGTTCCCACCGGTGTTGTCAAGAGGAGGCAGTGTTTATCATTTTGCAGCCTTTCCACATAAGAACATCAAATATGATGGATTCAAGGAGTTTTCCAGCTTTCCTCTGTTCTGCGCTCATTAGCCCACAAACCGGATGCATCTCTCCAGAAATGCCTCCAAACATTTATCGTGCTCGTAGAGGAGCAGCACAGCAGTGTTCCTGGGCAGGGGACAGACAGCGGACCTCTGGTTAGCAGTTAAACTCTCCGAGGGTTGAATATAAACGAGCAAGGCCACACTCTTTATGTTGAGACCTCTCCGGAGATCTGTTTGTAAATGGATGAGAGTTATTGAACAGGATTTTGTAACGGTCTATATTTCAGACTCTATGACAGTACACACATGATAAAACAGCCTGTGCTCAAGGTTCCAGACTTGGTGGATGTCTGCCGGCATTATCTGCATCCTTCAGCTTTTATTTGCCTTCAGTTTTATTAGGCAGGGCAGCAAAAAGTTCAGCAACAAAGAAAGGCTTGATATATGTTGGGAAGTGCAGGTGATCTGGTTTCATGGTAAAATCGAATGGGGCTGTGCAAGGCCAAGACTTTGGTCGGTTAATTGATTGCAGTTTAATATACATTTTGTATCGGTTTCCATCAAACCCTAGTTTAAGTGGCAACAAGACTATAAAAGCTCCATAGATAAAGATCTATAAAAAGATACACAAACAGTAAGCTTGAGAATAGTCATATGTTAATGTGTTTTACCATTAGCCTGTAACTCTAAACAGACGTCACTCATAGGTATAGACTGTGTTCAAGGACCTATAAAAATGTTTGTGTCAATGTAGAGTTTGTATTTTAACCAGTGCAACTTTTCTACTTTGCTTTAGTGGACCAGGAAACTCCCAAGCCAAAGGCATGCATTTGAAATGATCATGTGATGCAACTCAACCTATTCACTGAGTGAGATACACACTGAGGCATAAGACGAGGAGGAAAACAGTGAGAAGTGAGTCAAAGAACAATAAGAAAAGTGAAGCTGTTCTGTTGTTAAGAGGTGTTGAAACTGTTAATTGGTTAAGACTGTAAATAGAAAATGAGTGGGCAAAAGAAGAAAAGGGCAAACTAAATGTACTTCTTATTTTTTCTTCATGAAACTAATACATTTTTCAAAAAGGCTTTTGTTAGGCATTTAAGTGTGTTTCTTGTAAGCAGTAAAAAATTAACTAATAATTCTTTTAGTGTAAATATTATTTATTATTTATTCTGCTTGCTTTGATGTGTTAACAGTCAATTGTTTGCCACACAGATGTTGATATATCTTATATTTTAATACATGTTACACTGAATCTTAGCGCTACTGGGACAATATCATGTTCAGGACCTTTGCTTGAAGAATGAGTCTCTATCTGAATGCCTGAATTTCAGTTGACTGGGAAAAATTTTGGGAAAAAGTTAAAAACATGGACACAAACCTGCAAAGATATATCATCAACTTGTTAAAGCCTTTTATAAAGTAAGAGGCTGGTGCTTCCTCCTAACTGCTGTGTTAAGTAGCTCAATAAGGCTTACATTCATGAGCCAAATGACTCCTATAAATCAGACTTCTGAAGCCAGGAAGCTAATCTACCTGCCATATTGTTGCCGATGATATGGAATAGACCACTCATGGCCAGCGACTGAGGTTAGATGTCTCCCTGAGGGGTCTCGCTGTCACAAACTAACTGTCACAGCTGGAAACACCTACGGTTGAAAATATACGAGTATCTGGTCATTGCAGTTTTCCAGGAGCGTAAAGGGAATTGTGATGGATCCTCACACGGACTGGAACTGGGACTGTTTATCTTTTTAGTTGAAGGAAGGGTTGAAAAATACGATGCCAGGGTGATAATGAATCCAGCTCTTATAGTCACAGTGGAATAGCTATTGGAGTCAAGTATATTGTTTATATTGTTTATCCAGAGTCAAGTCTCATCAAAATCAAGATCCAATATCTACATTTCTGACACAATTAATTCTATATCTTTCACTGTCAAATCTCTATATATAGTAATTCTCCTGCAGCCCAGCCAGAGTTATAGAGACGCAAGGTTGTTCATGGCAAGTTATACCTGGCATCAATCAAACGAACATAAAGTTGCCTAAGAAATTCTCCATTTCATTTGTAAAGTAAACACCACTTGAGTCTGCATTATTTCCTCCATGGCCCCCCCGCAGTGTGTGTGTGTGTGGGGGGGGGCATGTATTACAGGCCCCCAATCATGTTTTACAATCATCCTCCCTGCATGGGGGCTTCAACCTCTGCCCTGAATCAGATTACTGGTGTTCATGTCGCTGCACCATGTACAATGTACACACAGCTGAAACCGACAGGCCTGTCATCACTTCTACCATCATGAAGATTATAATCTTCACTGTTTAATTGAAACGTATGTGTTGAGGATTTTTGTTAATGCTAATTTTTCAGGAATGTGGTTTGTGGTGATGTGTTATACAGAGAGTGGTGTCTCCTCATTGAGGTTACACCAGTATACATATTCACACACAGACCTCAGAAATGACATTAAGCCCCATAAGGACTTGGCTTTGGTCCCCACGAGGTCTACTGGTTCAGAGTCATTGTTTGTATTAAGCACACACACACACACAAAGCTAAAGATATTATGATTCTAGCACATATAAATCAAATCTTATCTTGTAGGTTTCAGCGTATTACTGTGTATTGTGTGAAGTATGAATAGAGTGATAATGTCTATATTGAGATTACGGAGCTTGTAAATGTAATCTGTACATTATGTACGGCTGAGCCACTGCTGTGTGGACTATGGGTTTTCTTTTCTTGTCGATATTCAAGTGAGGAAGATTTGTACCATTGGATTTCCTAACGTAATGAAATTGACAAATGCTTGTGTACTGCTGCGTGCTGATGAAATGGCCAGAGACAATTCTGGCTTTGCTCTTGTGTCGGTGCTTCCACAAAGAAAATTAGCCGCATTTTGTGGATGAAAGCCAGAGAAGTAATTACAACCCCCCCCCCCCTCCCCCCCAAGGCCTCGTTGGTACATTTACTCAAAGTACTGCAAAACGAATTTTGTGTCTGAGAAGCAATAACCACGGTGGAAATAAATGAACACTATGTATTGTTTCTAGTTTGAATATACAGATACATCCTCCTAACACATATGCAGGAAGTATGAATAATGAATGCCTGTTCTTCTCTTTCTGTCCCCTTTTACCTCTTTCCCTCATTCCTTGTGCTCCGCAATCTTATCTAGTTACTGGCAGCTGTGAGGCACCAAAGGACTTTGTTCAGTGTTTGTTCGTGGCTTTTCTCCAGAAAGGTCAAAACTTTTTCTTGCACAAAGTGCCGCTCATCTTCTCATCCTGAGGTCTCTCACTTCTTCTGAGGGATTTTCAGTCTGTGAAAGGTCCAGCATGACATCATCATGCAGCTTTTTCAAGGAGCTGGAGCGGTGACAAAATATGCATCATTCATGCTTTCAATAGCTGTGAAGGCGTGTTTGCGTTTGGAAGAATGTGATGACGAGGCAGAGACGTCTAACACTGACGGTGATGATTCATCCTCAATTTCCGGTTTCAGTGACCTTGTACATCGTCGTGGGTCAAACTCTGTTCTCCACCTCTTGAGTTGAGAAGCCACCTAAGGCAGCTCCTTACTTTTAATCAGAGGAGCCTGCAGATGTGCTGAAGCTGGAAACGGAAACGCTAAATAAGAGCTGCCGACCTCACCTGAAAGTTCCGTATTAGTACGGATATTCCTTAAAAGTTTGGTTATGCCTCAAACTGACCTCCCTTCAGCTTCTTTGGCCCGAAAACAACAACATGAGCTTTAGTTTGCACTTCCGTTATCATAACATGTTTTTTAAGAAAAAGCTGCCAGAACATCGCAGCTTAAAAATTCCGAATATATCATCTTGTACAGTAGAAATGCCGGCGGCTGGCATGACTTCTCTGAGGTTGGTGTTGCAGATGGAAGCCTTTCACTCACAGACAGACACAATGAAAAGAGCAGGTGCTGTTTCACTCTCACAATGAATCCCGTTGTAACGTGTAGCATCTCGGGGAACTAAATGCCTCACGAGCTTATCTCGTCAGCGCACTTGTAACAACCTTGGATGCCACTGGCTGATGCAGAAAAAGCAACCTGATCGCAAATATTCAGTCTCCCCCCCTGAGTGCACAATTATCCAGTGTTGTTGTTTTTCTTACTGGAGTAAAAATTGTCCCTTCAAGCATTTTATTAAAATTTCAGAGAGCAAGGGATAAATACAAAAACGTCTGATGGTATTATTCTTAATCATTTGGGCTCTTGAAGGGATGGATATTGGCAGATTCAGAGTATGCATCCGTCTCCTCCATGAGCATGCTGACCCTCAGCAGAAGCAGCACTAACATAAGAAGGGGGAAATTGTATCAAGGCTAATTGCTTCTAATCCAATCGGTTTGCCATATCGTCACTGTCAGCGACCAAGCAGTAACATCAGCGGTGAGGGAAGTTAACTGTGTTTTGTTGCTGTGAAGATTCAACACGTTCCTGATCCTTGTGCTGTGAATTTGCTTCACATACTCTCCAATGGATTAAAGATAGCCATTAATTCAGACCCAATAATATATCATGTGTGACAGTCGTCTAAATGATTAATATCTTCCCATGTAATAAATCATGATCAATCTTTAATTCATGACTTTGGGTGGTACAGAGGCTAAGAGCAAAAAATAGAGTTTATTATGTGGAAATGCTTTTATTTGTGGTTATGTATCATAGGGATAGATGGCATGGAGCAAGAATACTCTGGGCTCAAATCACACTCACCGGCCAACCTCTCTGCTAGGTGCGTGCATGTACTCCACTTTCCTCCCACAGTCCAAAGACATGTAGGTCACATTATAGCACTGCTAAATAGTTTATCGGTGCGAATGTGAGTAAGAGTTGTTGTTGAGTTTGCCTTTGTTTATCAGTCCTGTGAAGCCACTGGTTCCACTGGTCAGAAAACCCACTAACATCATGCCTTGGACTGAATGGGAATGTATACAATCAGGATTCACTCCCAGGTCATATGATTAGTTTTTTATCTGTTCTGACATTAAACAGCAGTGATGGAAACATGACACCTGGTTGAACTTGCTGATTTCTTCATTCAGTTTTTTCTTCAGCAGTTCAGACGCTGACGCGGTTTCTTTTTCTGGTGCGGCGCTATGGAGTCGATTGAACTTTACATTGACATGTTAATAGCCATAAGTGATTGTTCTCTTATGGTTTTTTACATCGGGGCACAATTTTCTTCATATTGTGCAAGGTGCATGCCATTTGCCACTCATTGGTATCCAGTTCCTTAAATCCTAATACATCTGTTTACGATGCTTCGGTTTCTGTTGGAATGGTTTCTGCTGTGTTGGTGTCCGAAACGTTTGTAATTTTTTTGTTTCCTTTACTGGCAACGGGAAAGATTTCAAAAACCTGTGTGTGCCATCTAATTTTGGTGTAAAAGATTTATGCTAGACTGTCAATGTGTCTGGAGGCATTCTCCGACTCTCACCCACTCAGCTCTCCACCAGAAAAAGCTTTATAGCTAATGAATGGATGAATATTAAAGGGATAGTAAGAGAAGCTCGACCAACCAAAGCAGTCTCCAAATCTGCCGAGGCCCAACCTCAAGGTAACGCCACAATGTCATCTCCGATAAGATATTACCTTCAGAAGAATTCTTCCAAAGCGAGGAGGTAGTGAGGCTAAAATTATCATGTGAAGTAGAGTGCTCGTTTAAATGTAATCATTTGCCCTTTGTGCAAGGATCCTTCTTTAGATGTTCTATATGATTGTCACATTTAACAAAAAATTTTTTTTTCCTAAAATCTATTTCGATAAAGGCTGAACAATTTCAATAATACCCCAGGCCAAGTGATACATTTGTGTTGATGTGAGGATAATGAGCAGAATGAAGAGAATGGAGTCAGCCGAAACGATGTGGTGATTACATCTCATTGGAGGGAAAGATGTGCCTGAACAAGTGGTTGGTAATGAAAAGACTCTTCAAGGATTAAAATTAACAGATGGAAAACTTGTCTCAATTGATTGCGGATTCAGAACGTCCATCACGGTTTTGATTCTCTGATAATGAACTGTGATGAAGATAAAGATGAAATGTTGAATTGGAATAAAAACATATGGGCATACCTTTTGAGAGCTCTCATTCTTGGCCTTTGTATTTTTGGAATTACATAGACATACATTTTTCTTTAAAAAACATGCATTGGCAGCAGTATATAGTAAGAGATCCACAGTAACTGGTTGTGGATGGAAAGGTATTCAAGAAAGTTTGACTAATTTTAACATTATTGATAGCAGGAGGTAGAAACAATCTTCTGATCTGTTTTACCAAGATTGAACAAACGCACTCATATTCTGTGAGGTCTTCATTATATTCAAGTGGAACCTGGGCCCATGGTCCTATAAGGTTCATGTCTTTGTTACTTTTTTAACATTTAAACTGGCATTGGTTTCACGCTGCAAGTTCGAGAGCAGAAGACTGTTACATCCTGTCATAGTCACCTACTTGGGCTGCGTCTACCTCCACTTTACAATTAATCGGTTTGTAGACGTGTGTTTCTCTGTTATCAGCATGCTGTCAATTCTTAGAGTGCATTCACTTACTTTTTTAAATAGAATTATCTATTTGTTTGAATGGAGAAAAATTATGATCCGGTTCACCACTATAATACAATTATGGTTTTATTCCTAGCAAAATTAACATCCTTGTTGTTAACTGTAGGCAGTCTTGTGAACTGCCTTTGCTTCTTTATTTCTTCTTTAGTGCTGTCTCAACTTCCTGCAAATAGTCCGCACCGTCTAACCTATTCACCCCAAAAAAATTTTAACTCCGCAAACAAAAATCCATGGTTCTGTTTAATCCAGAGAGAGACAACCTCTTAGAGTTTGACTGAAATTGGTTCGTTGGTGCTGACTGTGGTCGGAGGCAACTTTCACGTTTGTAATTTCGGTTAACTGAAATTAAATGAAAAAGACTGAATGTCTGAACCAAACAATGTAGCCTCGGTTGCAATTGCTATATTGAATGAGTCTGTCTGCTGCCCTTCTTGACTCTGGTCTTGAAAATGTGATGAATCCTGAGTACTTGAACTCAAACCAATTTTCTGCTGAGATATTAACCTCCGATGGCAGTTTTCAGAAACTGCAGCTCCGACCCTTCTGTCTTGTCCTCATCTGCATTTTCATATCTCTTACTCACAGTATAAAACCTGGGGTTCCGTGAGCCAAGAGGCTGCAAAACTTTATTATTCAGCCCCAAAGTACAGCGGGCTGTGTGTAGTGATGACCTCATTATGTTAAGAGAGCGGTAGTAGCCAGTCCAGGAACATTTTTTCTGATGGCAATCCCTGGAGTGCCTGGCCTCTGGGTGGAGGGGAGGGCGCAGCTGGACACTGAGCTGTAATGTGAATATGTGCTCTAAACAGATGGGGGTGGGGGTGGAGGGAAGTGTTATCCAAGCCTGTGGACTGCACTTGTTATTTGGGTATGTGGGCAGACGTAAGCACAAGTACACACCCTTGAGTAGTACAGTTACACACATGAGTGTCTATACAATGTGTGAAACTGTGTTGCTTTACAGGCAAACAGAAGCTTGTCATCTTGCTGCTTCGCCTTGATCTGAACAGAACAACATCTGAAAGTTGATGACAACAGGTCAAACTCAGAGATGGGTTTATTCCCAGTGTGGCCTTGCTCCAGATGGATCAAGCCAGTGAACCAGATAGTAAAATGCTGGGATACAATGTGAGGCCACTGTACAGTAACTCCACAGTCATAGTCCCCTATCTGACAAATGAGAAATAGCTTGGATGTTGTGCTGGATTACTGCCATGTACTTAAAATGCAAGCAGATGGGAGACAATGAGCTATTGTTCTCTAAAGACACAAATAGGTAGGGAAGAAGAAATTGTTGGAGCCAAAGATAATGCACACAGCTGGCTATACTGTATATAATATACCATGTTTTCTCACTAGGAAATGATCAACTGCTACTATTGTAATCTCTTTCCTCATTCACTTTTTGCTTTTATCAAGAAGTGACAGTGGTGACAGACGTTAATTTGCCATGGTGTTTTAATACTGTATCTATTCTCTTTAAATGATTCTCTTTACAAGATCAATTCAAATCATCAAGGTCTAGTGGAATATAACTATACTGATAATAATAATAATAATACCACAATTCAAACGGCTGGTAGAAGGTGCTTCACGAACATCACAGACAAGAAGCAAAGGAGTACAATGACAGATAAAATGCTCCACCATTTAGAATTAATGGCGAAAGCACAATGAAGTTAAAGCAGTTCAGTAGATGTATTTAGTACAAATATGTTGCAATGCTTTGATTAAGCAGCAAAAATAATTAAAAGGCATTCATGTTTAAAAGTTGAGAACATCTTCATCTTCTCATATATCTTTCATTACTTTAACATCTCCTCAGTATGTCTGAATAAATTACCATACCTGGTCCTTGGGCCTAAACCCTTTAGTGCACATAATGTATTTAAGCAACAAGTTTCCTCCCAAATTCACTGAGCTTTTGAGGTTAAGATAAATTAATAGAGAGATAAATTTAGCATCATTAGTGCTGTGGAGAGCGGAGTGTTGCTAAGATGGAGCAGTGGACTGAGGGGCGGATTGATGACGCATCTGTGATTATACAAGCACTTGCCCTGCGCTATCAGTGTAGTGAGGAGGAGGCTGAGCCTGCAAGGCAAAGCTCACGATTATACCCGTCAAGCTGTGTTCCCCAACATCACTTATGGTCATGAGCTCTGGGCAGCGGCCAAAATGAGTTTCCTTTACGAAGCATCCAGGCTGTCCAGTAAGGACAGGGTGAGGAGCTACAGATAACTGAGAGCACAGAGTCGAACTCCTCATCCTACATGACAGGGAAAAGGACTCAGTTAATGTTGCAGTGGCATCTTGATTAGGATGCCTCCTGACAGCCTCCTTGTGGACATATTCTGGGCATGTCCAGGTGGAAGAAAGCCTTGGGGGCAGACTGAGAATATGCAGAGTTAACCTGAAATCCCATCTAACAGGAGAAAGTCTTATCCGTTCCCCCAGGTAGAGCTGGAGGACAGCTGTTCCGAGGATACCCTGAAAACCTTGCATGCGGAGCTCCTGCAATGGGGACCCAGAACCAGATGAGTGGAGGAGAAGGACGGATGGAAGACTGTATTTATAACTTTATCCAAACGTTGTTACGCAAAGTGCTTTACAGAATCACAGAGAAAATAGGACTGAATAGGATATCTGTTAAACCCACCTATCAACTCATTCCCCTCACACATCAGAACAATAATAAAGGGAGCAGTGGAATCACAATTGAACATCTCATAAATGTGTAATGGGGAAATACCAAAGGCAGCTGAGGGTGAGAAAATACTGAAAGAGGAGAAACAAGATGAAATATTAAAGATAAGATGATAACAAGATAAAAGAAAGGATATGTTTTCAAGTAGGGGGAAAAGAAGATTATTAAAAAGGAAGGTTTTTTAAATGAAAATAATGTTAAGAGATTGACAATAAAATAGTAAAGATATTAAGATAAATAGACAAGTAAATAAATAAGATTTAGATTTTAAGCCAGAATAAAAAAGGTAAGTCTTCACATGTCATTTCGTCATTTAAAAATGTGTCAAATTCAAGCTTTACTGATATTAAAGAGTCAGTTGAAGAGACGGATTATATTTTTTCACACGGTGTATATGATATTTGAAAGAATGGCTTTAGCTAAGGGAATTTGTATCTGAATTATCAGGCACCACCTGGAACCTGACCTGAGCCTATATAATATATATGTTGTCGTATTTGTTCAAATATAAACAAAAGTGATAGATTTGCAAAAAATTGCTGCTACATTAGTAAAAAATTATGATTTCTTATTTATTGGTCGTTGAAGATATCGTATGATTAGATGGTAGAAAGAAAGAAAACATTGTTAGGATACTTGTTGATGACTATAATATACAGAACAGAAACATGTTTGTGGCTAGTTATCTCGCAAGTTACAGTTTACAATTTAATTTTCATTTTTTATATTTATGTATAGATTTTAATAAAGTCATCAAAATTTGGCAATTTTACACATGAGGAGAATGGAGGGTTTTCAGTTTTTCTTTCAGTCTTTTTTATACTTCTGAAGAATCTCTGGTCACCACTTTCTACATTTGTATTGGATTTGGCTGCAACACTGTTTACCCTTAATATTCCAAAAGGGTTTTATTTAGCCAATTTTTATACAGAATAATAATAATAATATGATTGTATATTTTGTCATTTATATAGTTTAAATTTAAGCCCTTTTCATTTATGATAGAAATGTCTAACTGCTCACACTAATGCTCGTTAAACCATTTATTAATATGACATTTTTAAACCTAATTATATCCTCTTCACACCCACTGTTCCTTTTCATCAGCTGTTATCTCCTAAAGTAAACACTACCTCGACACTAGCTGGTTGTACAATAGGTCTTTTGTGTGGTGCTGACAGGGTTTCTCCGGATAACAGTAGTCACACAGTGAGATGCACCACAGCTGGAACCAGGGGCGGACTGGCCATCGGGAATACCGGGGACATCCCCGGTGGGCCGATGGCCGAAAATATAAATCCAACGGCCCATCACTATGATGTACCGGCCCACGCCCATCATCGCATCAGCCCTACAATGGTTGAAACAGCGGCACAAGCGTAATTTTCTCCAAGAGCTATACCTATCTATTCGCACTGACTGCTTTTATACTGCTACTCGCAATCGGTCTTCACACTCATGGTGACTATTTTTCGATTTTTTTTTAAGTGTCTTTTAATATGTGTTTTACAGACTTCGGAAGTCCAAAGTAAGAAAAGATCTCCACCTTATTAATAAACACCTCTAAATTGGTTCTTACACAGCCGAAGTGTAGAGAATTTGGATTTGCATACATACACGCAACGCGGCACCCAGTTATACGCATGCGCACAACCCATGAGGCCCAGCTCTTCGTTGCCTTCGTTGTTTTGGAGAGTGCGAGAGCATGCCGTCGGCACCAAAACGAAAAGGTGGAGCTGAAAAGCTAAGAGATAAAAAGAAAAAATGTCTGGAGAAAGGTGCCTCAAAACATTTAAAAATATCAAATTTCTTTGGAAAACCACCGACTGGTGACAGTGAAAAGGTAAGATAACCCTAACCCCATAGACCGTTATGATCTGGTAAAATAAGCAAGCTGGTGTTGTTGTCAACATCTAGATTATCTATTTTAACATGTTAGCCGTAGTCACTGGCTTACAATTGATGAGCAAGCTATCCATGGTGGTAGTTGTAAATAGGACAATCTTATAATTTCTATTAACCTGTGACAAATAAGTTAACCAGCTAGTTTGTTATGCTAAAATCTAAAATTATAAATAATGTTTATATGTTATCTAGATTGTTAATATGTTATGTAGAGGCGTTGACTTGGCCAAGTATAGCATGCATTTCACAACATATTAAACAAAATGTTAATATGTTATCTAGATTGATGATTCAGCTGCTGGAAGCAGCAGCCAGGGGCATGAGAGCCAAGATAAGAGCCAGGCATGTGTCCATCCAGGCAAATTGGTGGATCCAAATGTTATTAAAAAACAAACATACATATATGATGTAATTTCTTTGTAATCATCCAAAATAATGTTAAGTGTATGGGTATTTTTCCCAGAAGGCCACTGACTGTTCGATACGCGCGATCCATTGAGTGGGCAACGCGGCTACTTAGTGGGCCGCGCGCCGTGTATTGAGTGGGCCGGTCTGACAGAAACTCCCGGGCCACTTTTTTCCCCCAGTCCGCCCCTGGCTGGAACCAGTGCCCCTCCCAGAAGGAGATGTGCACAGTGGCAGGGGCGCGTCACGGGGGCGCAGCCTCTTTACTCCACCAACCACGCATGCGTCCTAAACGTCGGAGAGCCGAGACTTGACAAGCCGGGGATCCAGCGCACAGGCACAGGCCCACTATATCGCAAGGCTCTCCGCTACTAGCGCACCATCATCTGCACCTGCCCCGCTGTGCTGCGGAGCTCGGCGGCGCTGGGAGGGCTCACTATTTGGCAGGCAGCCGCAGGAGGAGGAGGCATCTCCGAGCAGACGCCGACAGACAGGAGCGTGTTCGGCTCAGATTCAGCACCACAGCCGCGAGGAAAGCGTCCGGATCCAGTCCATTTCCCCCGTTCCTCCCAGTTCACTGTGGCTGGAACCGAGCAGGAGGACACTTTCTGTTCTGGGGAATACTCGGTGAAGAAGCGCAGCGCGGTGCACATCCTGAGGACCCGCACGGACTGTCATCTTCCACGGTGAAAGGTGGGTGGTCAGATGGATGCTGGAGAGGCTTGTCAACCGGGGGCTGATGTGATTGTGTTGTATTGTGTGAGTGTGTGTGTGTTTTTTTTTTTTCTTCTTCTTCCCCTCCGCTAGCAGCCCGGTAGCATTAGCTCACAGGCGAGTTCCATCCATCGCTGGGCTTCAGCTCGTCGGCGAGAGGCTAACTGGAATAAATACAACCCACCCATGAATAAGACCCCTCGCGCCTCAGTGTACCCCAACAGGCGTCCATTGCCTTTTTTTTTTTTGTATTAGCTGTCTGCTGAGGCTTTCCCCTCGACCCCCCCCCATTAGCTTGAATCTCAGCGGCGCCCTCTCTGCTAACGTCACCGGAGCCGCCGTCCGGGCTCTGCTCTCCAGAAGCCGAGTGCTGAACGGCTGCTCCGACCCGCTGAGGCTGGAGGCTGCAGACATGCTAGGATGCTAGGCTAAGCTAAGCTAACTGTCACCGGCTACTTTTAACGCCAGTGGAATAACGCTCCCGCACCTGCGTTACCGGCTGTTATAATACCGCAATACAGCAACTCCCCTCGCTTCTCTACTAACGTTATAAACAACAAAAACGTGTGCTTACTTTTTTTGTTGTGTGTGTGTAATTGCATCTCTGGTGAATGTCTTTGATAATTTCTCCTCTTGGTTTAATTACACAAATCTCCACAGCTAAATTACCGTCACGTTTAGTTTATGGTCCGTTTTCATCATTTATTTTATTATTTTAATAAAATTAAATCAAAGTACTGGGATCCACTTCGCTGCCCTGCAAGTGTAACGTTACTTTACAGTAAAGTCTCTCTCTTCAACGAGAACAATCAACTTGTGCAAGATTCACAGTTTTCAGTGCAACAGCAAATAATGTGCAAACAAAGTTCCACAATGCACTAATGCCTATTTTCAGTGATCAATAACTTGCACGTCGCCAACTGCTCCTTTGTTTTGATATGTGCTGTTCATTAGCTGTTGCAAAACTGCAAACGATTCGTGTATGTGTGTGTGTGTGTGTGTGCGTGTGTGATTGTCTGTGTGTCTGTGTCTGTGTATGTGTGTGTGTGTGTGTGTGTGTGTGTGTGTGTGTGTGTGTGTGTGTGTGTGTGTGTGTGTGCGTGTGTGTGTGTGTGTCTGTGTATGTGTGTTTGTAGTGGCTGGTGGTGCTGCATCCAGGCCATGTCCATGTGAATTCGACAGTGTTTGTATTATAACAGCAGGAGTCAGACCAAATCCCCCCCCATCCCCCCCACCATCTTGACCCAGTGTGAGTTGCTGTGCCACGCTCCCAGTCTCCCCTGTAACTGGAGATATGGAATCCCAGAGGCCTCCAGGGGTCACATAGTAGCCGGATTTAGAATCTGAACTTTTGATTGGCAAGCAGGCATGCTGAGTGTGATGGGCCGGGTGGGCATTTTGGTTTATGGCCCACCCGGCCAATGACACTTTTCCTGTCTGGAAGAGGAGACAGTCTTCACAGGATGAGTCAATACTGAATAGTGATATAATTTTCCCTCTGCCTAGCATTGATTAGTCGCATGATGTGAACATTAACATACAGTAATTTCTTAGCAATAATATGTTTTTCTCAAAACTGTGTATTATAAAAATAGGAGATTCTTACAACTGTATTTAAAGATGTTGTCCTCCTTCAAGTTCATACAGTAGGTTTCACTTTTAGATGTACGCAGGAAAAATTACAATTAAAGAGATAGATATATATTTCACACTCACCAGGCCATTTCAATGTGTTATTGAATGTTAATATACTGCCTATCAATTATGAGGTACATAAAAGTGTTCAGTGGGAATAATATTTTCTTAGTCCTTAGTGGAATCTTGAATATATGGGTGCATTAACTTTGCCTAAATTTCCTAATTAAACAATTTATGCCATGTATTGAAAAATAGTGACTAATGCTGCTGAAATTTTCTGAGGGTATAAGGTGATATATCTAAATTGCTTCTGACCCAAACTTTAATACATTACATTTACAATGATGCAAGACTGTGAAAGGCAGCGAATCCTCACATTTGAGAAGGTGGGGACAGTTGTGGCACTTATTGTTGCAAATTGACATGAAGGACTAACTCATCATCAAAATGGTTGTTGATTATCTGTCACCTAAAAGGCATTTTATCATTTCCCATCCCATCACGTGGTATAAAACATTATGACGTGGAAGAAGCAAAAGAACTATATGAACTACTACATATGCCCTTATCTCATTGTAAACTAGAGGAAGACAAGGCAAAAAAAAGTGATTTCAGGCTTCTAAGCAGGGACAGACTATTATCTGCCCTTTGGGAAATAACTGCATATGTGTATCTCTGCTCGACCATCTGCTTAAGACCATCTTTTTATACAAGGCTCATTTGTTTTACCTTTGGGATCATTTCGCTGTCATGTTACAGTAAACTACTTCCCATATTCAGAATAATGCTGTCAACCAATGGAGTGCATGATTTAATCATTCACTAGATATTTTATGACTACTTTTACTATGAACCCCTGTAAAGATTTGACAAACAAATTTAGTTTGACTTTGGGAAGTCGACCACTGAGGAAGCACCACATTACAGGCCTTGACACCCCTTTGATAACCTGAATGTTTTGGCTTAGTTAGTGTGTGGTATTTGCAATCAAAAAAAAGGCTGTTTCTGTTACTTGGGATAAGGAAAAGCCATAATTTATGGGTGAGACTGTTCAATCAATGGTAGCCAAGAGTGCATTGTGTTCCCCGTCTCCCGGGAGAGGAAGTGATATTGGCTGAACACCACGGAACACCCCCCCCCCCCCCCCGTTTGTTGTACTGAAGCGGAGCTCGGAGGTAGCCATGGCATCCCCCGCTAACTGGAACAGGATTGCCTCTCCTCTCAGGCCGTGTCTGCTCCAGCTCCTGCACAAATGATACTGTCGTGGAGACGTGGCAATAGAAACAACACAGAGCAATCAATAGTTGTAACATTACTGTCTACCACATCAATTTTAACCCCCATAATCCCAGGGGTTTGTATTACCCCTACACTGCAGTGAGGAACTGCGCTGACCTGACAACAAACACTCTCACCAGGTTTTTAGCTTAACAGGTATTTCAATTGGTATATGACTGGTCTCAGTGAGAGGACAGGCGATTACTCTTCAATGGAAGAGTTTGTTACAGTCACTCTGCTTTAAAGACATGAACTGAACTCGATTTCTCCTCAAATTGTCCAGACGGGGCTGTGTGTGAGAAAGCAAATGTCTGAGTCAGCTGCTCAGGACATTCTGCTGAACATTTCCCACTAGCCCTGTAGTGAAATGTCTGAGGAATGTTAGAGTGAGTCCCACGTGAGAAAACATATGCCAGCGAGTGTGTGTGTTGATGATGTTTCTAACATCCAGCGCATGCAAAACTGAATAAGCTAATTTAAGATACTTCAAATATCTCAGGATGAAAAAGAGGCGCCATACACTAGAGCATGTCAGCTTGGAGATTCAAGAGTTTTTGGTTATAACCTGCCACTGCAGAAATGTACATGTTATTTCTAGGGCTGTGAATGATTAACATTTTTAATCAAATTAATCACAGGTTTCTATGGATTAATCATGATTAATCACATTACCGATTTTCTCTGTATATTTTTGTGAAAACAAAAATGTTACGACAAAAGACAGATATATACATTTAAAATGTTTCATAAATAAACAAAACAATGGTGCTGCAACTCAGCAGTTCTTTAGCAGTTCTCTTTGCTATTTCATATGGAACATTAATATAATTTTCATCCTAAACAGAATTCGGGCTTCTTAGCCATTGTATGGTTGAATAAAACTTTTTTCTTTTCTTTTTAAATCAAACAGAAATTATTTGAGCTTCTTAGCCATTCTTAGGATGGTTGACATTTTTTATATTTTTTGTCAAACAACCATTCACCACACCATGACACAACCTAATGCCTCTCAAGATCCTCTTAGCTAGTCGTTCTATAGCCAGTTGGTGAGGCAAACTAACTTGTCCACGTTCTATTACAGTAAAGCTGACCGCTTCTTTTGCCCAATGTGTCCTGCGAGTGAAGCTGGTTTGGCGCATTGCACTTGAACGCCCCTCGCTGACCAACACATGCTTTTAAGGCGGGTATTACTACTGTGAAACGATAACGTCTTCCCACAGAGTGTGCATATCACCTTGGTTTTATTGAATGTTCGATCTTTGTTTTTTTGGTACACGATCTTCCCATCCAGAAGGTTCTCAGGTTCATCAGAATTATCCATGTTGTTTGTTGTTTGAATGGCAACTGCCGTCTGACTGCATTAACGCTGCGACTAGTGCAGAGTGGGCGGAATTGTGGGTATATTGGAAGGTCCTTCTGCGCATGTGTTAAATGCGTTAAAAACAACCCTGAATTAATCCTGTAATTTAATCATAACTCATTTATGCGTTATTTTTCACAGCTCTAGTTATTTCCTGTCCCCTGCATGTTCTACCCAGGTTCCAACCTCCAACTGAAGCCCCAGACATTTTCGTGTTGTTGTGAACAAGTTTGACTCTCACTGTTTTGTTTAAAAATAGAAAGGCGAATCGAGGAAATGTCTCGATCCAATTGTTAGGAGATTTTCTGGCAGTAATGTCTGAAAATGGCTTTACAGTCAAATATATATGATGGTGATTGTTTCAAGGTGTAACATCCTCTTCTCTTGTCAACACCTGTTTCTCAAGCCTATTCAACAACATGTGACATGGGCATATTTTGGTTAATCAGCTGTTTCATTCACTGAATAGTTGACATGATCCCTCAGTGAACCGTGAAGTACAATACAAAAAAAAAGTACACTTCCTTAATTCAATTGGGACAATAAAGTAAATGATCCAGCAATGCTGAAATGTACAGTGTCAGCAGCAGTTTGGTGCAGGAAGAAAGAATGAGGTTATTCTCTTTAGTCCCCTTTCATGTCTGTTCATGCTCTCAGACCCCACCCACTCCCCACAGTGCTCTGCGAAAAGAGCTGTTGCAGTCAAAATTGATATCGTCACAGCCAAGCTCTATTCTCGATAGGACTATCATTAAAGAAATCAATCCGTCCATCCACTACTTGTAAGTCTGCAGGTGGGTGTGGTTGGATATCGCCAGGGAACTGCTCACAGAGCAATACAACACATCAGAAGTGAGGCTGATGTTCCGTCAGTTTTTTGTGAAGCTGATGAGATTTAAATAAATCAAAAGTGCAAAAGCATGTGGTCCCCATCGCAGCTTGACTTGTGGGGAAATATTTTATCAAAATTGAATATCCCGTGTGGCTCGGCTCTTGTATTCAGGTTGCTGCTAAATTTTTAATGGCATCTCCGAGTCACCAGAATCCCATCCTCTTGGCCAACAAACGATCGACACAGATTTTCAGGTGTAGGGTCACAGTGTTGGGGGTGAGGTTGACTACATTATGTACGGTCCCGGTCTTCTGTCCCTCCTCTTATGGGCAAACAGATCTATCATATGTGTTGTATCATTTTCACACAGCTTGTTTGCTTGTGCATTTGTGTCTGGTAAATTTGTTGTATAAATTGACCTTTATGAGCTGCAGCATGGAGTTGTGAGGCTCATAGTGCAGGCAAGTGTCACCACAGTGGTCAGATTCATGTGATGGTGAAACTGTTTGTAATGAAACCAGATGCTAAATCCAACTCCTAATTTGCCTTCTGATATGAAGTTGGTCAATTTTTAAAGCTGAAATTGAAATTGTGTGTATTCACGTTGACAAAAATCGAGTCTATAGAAAAAACTGAAATATACTCGAATGGCTCTGTGCAGAGTACATACCTCCAAGGCTTGACTGTCCCCTTGAATTCAATCAAGCTGCAGCAAATTGCTGACACTCAAAGATATTAGTCCTCTTTTCATCAAGATTCGTGTATTACCTGGGGAATCTGTGAAAATGTCTCAATGTTTAAGAAAGTGATAAAGAACTCTCTGATTCACCCATTTGCACCAACATTTGATCGGTTCTTCCTGGACCTATTTCCAATCCTTCCAGCACATTTGTCGGAATCTTTTCTTTACATTTTGTGTATCCTGTCAACAGGCAGCTAGTAATCCACTTGGTTTACGCTTATTTGATTTATTTGAAGGATATAGTTATTTTTTATGTGAAGTAGAGTAACATCCTTGGCACGTCAAGCTCTGTTAACATGCAGTAAAGTGTTTAGAATCGTTAAACTAGCTAAGCACGGGAAACAAGACAGCTCTCTTTCCAAATTTAAAGTGGTTCTGTGATTACAACTTTATTTAAGGTGTGTAATTACCTGTGATAAAGTTAAGTGAGAGAGAGAGAGAGAGAGAGAGAGAGAGAGAGAGATAGAAGGAGTTTTTATGTCCTTATATTTGGCTGAATCAAATTTTCCAGTTCTGAGTGTACAAAGTGACAACAAAGCATTTATCCAGCCGATGTGGATTAGATCATCACCCTTCTAGAGGGCTCTGCCTCATTCTAATAATTCATGTTCTTCATGCAGACTCAGCCTGAACTCTGAACATCATAGAGTCTTTTTAAACGAGAAGCTGTATAGTCCAGTCACTTTGAAACTTACAGTCATCATGGTAAGAAATTGATTCATTTCAGGGTGTGTTATTCATCCACAATGGCTTGATTTTGCCATTGGAAACTGCCATAATGGCTATTTTATATATACCACATGTACAGGTGGCCCGGAGGTGCCTAGCTCAAATCCCTTTCCCTGTGGAGTTTGCACGTTCTCTTTGTCAGTGTGGGTCTTATTTCACGTACTGCAGCTTCCTCCCACAGTCCAAAGACCTTTAGATCCGGGTTAGAGGTTAATGGTTGTTTGTCTCTGTTTGTTGGCCCTATGATACGCTGTCTGTGGGGATTGGCTCCTGTGCGACACCTTCAGAGGATACGCAGGACAGGTGATGGATGGAAGGATGGAACACAAATATACCCATAATGTTAAAATAATTAATTTGTTGTACGTTATTAGATAATAATGCTGAATGTAAATTACTCAACAACTGATCCTACTCTCTGTTCACCTTTGTCAAATCTATACTATTCTTGGTTGACTGTAATATAAAAAAGATTTCCTTTCTCTAACTCAGCTTACTGCAAAATAAAAGTCATTTCTACCTGTTATTAATGAAGTTATGAGGAGACTATTTCTGGATTCAGTCAGTCATGGACTGAAAAGAGTCTCACTTCCCTAAGGTGAATTTTGTAGATGTAGCTCTAACAAGGCAGTCTGTCTGCAAACATTCTGGCTTTTCCTCACTTGTACAGTGTTTATTTTCTTTGCTGTGAGAGGTCATGTTCCTGTTACTAGAAAGTTCTCACACGCTCCTTCAATTTTGCCACCTTACTGTTTTGATTCTGTCCAAAATATCTAGCCAGAGTAAGTCTCTCATCCTCTCAGTTGTTCTGACTGTTCCTCACTGTTCTCTCTTTACCACTCTCTTCTCTCCACCCTCATCACAGACAACATCTGGGAGCAGTGTGGGCTGCAAGTATTGTCCCAGCTCCTCCCCCATCACATTGTGTATGCTCAGTCTTGGTGCATTAACTTTTCTATTGTTGGGCGGCTGCTTTTCTTCTCTCGCCTCACAGAAAATCTATATGCTGACCAGGGGCAACTCTGGGATTTGACGTCCAGGGTTTAGCCTGGAAGCTTGGAAGGAACTGAAAGCTGGGGGACATATAATTAATTTTCTTCTTCAGAAGTTACACACATACATTTCATAAGTCAAGATACGATAGATCTATTCTATAAATAAACCAAAAACTGGGGTGTTACAGACTTAGAATGTGCCAGCTGCTTACTGATATTCTCAGAAATGTCTGACAGTGCAATGAGTGCATGCATTTTTCAGTGTTCTTTTCTCACTCTCCCCAAAAATTACCCTCATGTTTTGCTTCCTATTATATTATTCTTTCGCACATATACAGTCCCTCACAGTTACCCATTGTTAACTCAGTATTTTAATCCATTCAAAGAGCATCAGAAATTTTCTGTATATTTCTAAACAGGACAGTGACATTCACTGGTAGTATATACTGTATAAGAGTACATATTTTAATAGATATTAACATAAGGATTATATCTCCAGATGGACATGAAATAATGTTAAGTAGACAGAGGTATATTTTGTCTACAAACTGGCTATTGAGGTTTTGGTAATGGCAGATGGACTGTATTAATATATTCCTTTTCTAGTCTTATTGACCATGAACCACGACCAAGCACCTCCCACACACAGCTGTCAGGGGCAGTTTGGGGGATCAGTGTCTTGCCCAAGGACACAGGATCTAGACAACTTTCTGGTTAGTGGATGATCCGCTCTACCTCCTGAGCCACAGCCGAGTTGCGTAGCTGCTTCAATCTTTTTCATGCAGAGGCAATCTTCTATTAACTTATTTTCTGCCTCTGGAACAGATAGACATCCTTCGTCTTAATGCCACCTACAAAGCTCTGGAGGATGTAAATGTTTTATATCCACTTGAGTAGCTTGACCTGAAAGGCTGAAACAAATCATGGTAGTTATCTCGTAGACAAATTTCATGCTTCAATGATAGCTTTTACATTATTCATAACTATATACCAGTGTCAGACACCAACCCCTGCTGTGGGATCATAAACCTGTATTCACCCCGTGTTTGACCCATTTCTATTAGACCTCTGCTATGGGTTAATCTCACAACACTAATTGATGACTGCACAGATATGGGTTAATCCCATGTCAGTGCATAGTATAGTCATGGTTTCAGCTGTTGAAAAGAACTTGCTGCCGTCATTGATAACAGAGGAGAGGGCTGTAAAGTGGAGGTGGGCGGTGTTTCCTTTGTTCCGTCACCTTTGGAGTCTTAATATTAATATATATTCAAATTTCTGTACAATTAGGATGAGCAGAGGGTCGAGTCACTACCAATATCCACACACTTCTAGGTATGATCTTTAATGTACAACATATATATACCATAAATCTCACTGAAACCTGTGCACCCACGTCCAACTCCAAGCTGAACAGGCTGTGTTCATTCGCAGGGTCACAAAGCCAGGTCAGGCCACACTCATTATCCCATTCATTCTGATGGGAAATGCATTATCGTCCTGTCAAAACACTTGTGTCCAGCGGCTATTAGAAACCTCTTTGACTTAACAAAGTGCAGACAATGGCTGCAGCTGCCAAAGGTCAGACTGGAAAGTTTTTTTTAATTCAGCTCAATAGCATTTGACAAACAGGTGTTAAATGAGTCCTTGAAAGGACTGCGATGAATAATGAGAAAAGCAAAGGCCTCGCCAGCAATGCAGGAGATTTACAGATTGATTAGTAAACATCCGAATTAGTGGATTGACTGAATTTGTTGTAGTTTCCTCAGATGAAAAAGTTTTCTTCTGAACAAACAAAATGTAAAGGTCTCAAAAAGTGGGAAGTCAATTTTAAAGAACATATATACTTCGTTTACATCTTTGTTTACTTGCTTGCAATCTTCCTATTGTTATCATGCTCCCAACTCTGGTCAATGGTTTGTATGTGTGCATGCTAAATGCAAATAAAACTATAACTAGTTGTCAATTTCTCCACATAGTTATCTCTTCTACCCTCTGAGAGCAATTGACAGATTTCTGTGAGGTTGTGAATCGTGCCATGTGCTAGTAATTAACACGACAGTTTGAACCTGATCATTTTGGCAGAGAAATGTGATTACACTGGAAAGCAGCCAGCTCCTGTGCTTTGGCCATTTTATATTGACACAGACACATTGTTGGGTAGTCGTGGTTAGAGATAGATTTGGCAGTAATAGCCCTGCAATGGAAGAATGATTAATATTTGCTCAAACTAAAGCTGTGCATTTAAGAGTTTGTCTTGGGGAGTATAGTTGGGAGGTACGCGTGTGTTCGTCTTATGCTGTGTCTGCAACATCCAGCCAGTGCAATCCACCATTTCATCTTCTGCATTGAGACGCTCTTCTTTACCTCTCCGACCTTGTGTCTGGGCCTAAGTTTGTATTTTCTGCAAACTATTTGTCACAATAGTATCCACTTAAACGCATTGTAAATACATTGATTACAAAAATCTAGTGCAGTTTCTGTATGGGGTAATATCCTGCATTGTTGACTCGCAATGTGGTTCCATTGCAAAGTGTTGCTGTTGAAATTATTAAAAATTACTGGTAAACTACGGGATTTGTGTGGGGCAACTGTGCAGAAGAGATGTAGTCAATTGCCAACCACCTGGAATACATAAAGAATGAATAATGAATATTTTAGCAGGGAGAGAAGATAACCTCTGAGCAAGTACCAGGCTCTAGATATGGTTGGAATATGTCAGTGCTACGATAATGGAGTATTTACAGTGTCGAAGCCCCTGACAGTGTAACTAGATATTTATTCATCTTTTTTTACATTTGCTAATAACCATTTTATCACTGGTGTAATAAGTCCACACATGAAAAACTTGAAAGTATGAAAATAAATCACATACTAGATTTGAAGGTCTCATTATGTATGATTCCGGCTGCTTTCCTTCTGTGTATGTATAATTGCATTTGTGTGTGACATAAAGCACTCTGTGATGAAACCTCTGTGCTAAGATGAATTATGGGCTGTATACAGGATATAAATGGAGAAAGAAGGACAGACATGATGGGGTTTTGAAAAGATGTTATAAAACACACAATCTGACACACACTGGCTTGCAGGGACAGCACCATGAACTTGTTTTTTAGGATCCCAATATAAGATTTTTATGGACACCTTCCATCGAAGGAGGGGGCAGTTGTTTTCTGAAGATGTGTTGCCGTTTTGAGAAAGCTAATTCATCGTTGCAGTGAATGTATTACGTTTTTAAAGAAGGAAACGCTGGTTTTAAGAATTTCACAGGTCATGCTCCACTTTGATCAGCCTATTTTGGCCTGCTCTGAGAACATGGCTCTCGAGAGCAGCGATATGACAGGTTGAGCCTTGACTTCTGCTTTCAGAGACTCCCCCACTGCTCTACACAAGTTTGTGTGCGCTTGACTTGCTCTGAATCTAGGTCATTGCAGGGTTGGCATATAAACTTTCCATGATGACAAATTACAGAGATTTTAGCCTTAAAGTTAGTGTTGAATGGTGAACAAGCTGTGCTTCCCATCTTATGCAGCACAGGCAGAGTTGATATTTTTTTTATATTTTGTATCTGTGACAAATATCCCTGTGTGTGCAAGCCTGCAAGGCCCAGGATATCCTGAGAAAAAAGGTTATGTCAAAATAAAAGCCCCAAAACATAACATTTTAAAAGCACTTTACCCATTAGGGATGGGCACTTTTAATCGACGATTGATTAATTGATCATTAAGAATTTCGTCGATGAAATAATTTTTTCATCGAAATAATTTGGTAATTACAAATTTGACCACGGGGGCAGTGTTTGAAAAAAATGCAGCAGGCCTACTCAGTTACCTGCAAGTTACCGTGTATTTCCATTTCCAAAGTAAACATGAAGACGTTACGGCGAATTGTAGTGTGGGACCATTTTGAGTTAAAAAATGACTTGGTTCACTTCCAACACTGCTAAGCTATCTCAGAGGCTGGGGAGACGAGTAGCCTGCGTTGTCTGACTCAGGCGAGGGGAGCGCAAACACCAGAGCCGCGGCTTCCCAGTCCCAGGTCTCTACAATGACACAACTCCTTGGGGAGCACTATACCACTCAACGAGATTCTGGCATCGAAGCAGAACTTCATAACTTTCTGAGGGAAGCTCCCCCAGCCCTGGATTGCACCCCTACTGACTGGTGGAAAGTGAATGGAATACGGCTCCCCAGGCTAGCCAAGTTAGCACGGAGCTACCTGTGTATCACGGCGACATCAGTCCCCTCAGAGCATTTTTTTTCGGCGGCTGGACTGACGGTCACCAGGCTGCGTTCGCGTCTGACCCCAGATTATGTTAACATGCTCGTCTTTCTCAACACAAATCCGTAGGCTGGTGCTGAAGTTGTATGTTAGTTACTGGTTATTTTTGTTTGATAGTTTTGAGTTACAGTTGGCAAAACCTGTCAGACCTAAGTATTATATATTTGTGGTTAAAATATTGTTTCACATGATTTTTTTTTATATTATTATTATTGTATTTTGGAGAAAAAAAACAAAAACGAGGGTCAGTTGCATTCGTCATTAATTCTCCCGACGATCGATAAAGACTATTTAATCAATTTACCCATATTGTTAGACAAAGAATCAGCTGAACTTCAGTGGGAGCCCATTTCTCCTGACATCTTGTTTTGCAGATTCTGGCTCATGTCTGACTAAGAAGAGATTTTGCAATAAGTTAAAATCTTTGATCAGTTTGCATGTCAGACGTAAAATATGAATAAGCTCTCAGTCCCAAGGACTGTCTTTTGTTCAGAGTTTTTGGCACTCTAAAATATCTTGTCAGAATTATTCCACCGTGAGGCAGCTTTCCTTCCCAACTCACATTTTTTGAGCACAATAAACGTCAAAAGCTCTTTTTGTGGAGTCTTTTATAAACAAACGTTTGATGATAGCAAGTCATATGTCCTGGCTGTAACCTTGTGAGTGTTACTCGATGCTCTTATGTATTTGTTGTTGTGTGTTGCTCAATGTAAATAAACATTCGGGATTGAAAATGTCTAAATCCTGCAGTCTTTAGCACTGGATTTGACCTTATTTTCCTGCTCCCTGAATGCTTATCGTGTATTAACCTCGTTGGTGTGAAGTAAGAGTTTTTGTCCCCACCCCAAAGCAGTAGATTGAAATCACACTGCTGTCCACTTAATGAGACCTGAATATGCAGTGGACGTTCTTGATGACTAAATACATGACTAAATCCAAATGACTTTGCTAAATATGCATGCTATTTGTCTCTGTTGGTGATGTAGTGTGAGATGCAGACGTTAAGGGGTCTAATCTACATTTTTATCTAGATCTTCACCAAAATATACATATCTACTGTACACAGTCACATTGATTGGCTACGTCGGCCATGATTTATGTCAGACACCTAAATCATATCCAAAATATTTGGGTGCAATAAAACACAGTGAATCACATAAAGGTTATGGCGGTGAAATGGCCATTTACATTTCTTTTTTTTTAGTGTCATTTTGCAGGGTCACTCAGTCGGTGGTTGAATGCTTCACTTACTGTAAGTCGTTTGGCTGCGGTTGCAGACAGCATTCAAGATTTATGGCAGCCAAATAATGTCAACAAGGCCGGGTCTATAAAAATTTGGCAAACGACTATGAGAAAATATTGGCACACCATAAAAACAAATGAAAAAAGCCCTTTTCAGTAAAAATCCAAATACACACAGATTTTGTTGAGTGGAATTATTTTTTTTACAAGTGGAGCTCAGCGTCAACATTCCAAAAAATAGCAACTGGTGGAAAATCTGTTTATGAGGAAATGCATTGCCTCCACTGATTATGCTTCTTGGTAGATGTATTAGGTGAATTACAAAGACAAATAATGCACCAATCCATTCATGCTTTTTTGTCTGCTTATTGTTTTCAATGCTGTTGGTGGGCTAGAGCCTGACCCTCCATCAAGTGACCTGGACACGCACCAGCGACAGCCACATGGACACATACACAGTGTGGGGGATTGAGAGATTTCTCTTCGCTGCCTATCTGCTTTATGTTGCAGGAAACAAAAGTTGAGGTGGCTCCATTATCATGTCAATTGATAAAAGCTTTATCAGTGAGTTGAGGTCTGTCTGGTTAGATTGACCAATCTGCTGATCTTTGAAGCCGTGTTCAGTGTGTGGCTTCCTGCTAGAGGCTGAGCGATGGTGCAGCAGCAGATGGAGCCGTGGCAGAGGGCAGGGTGAGTGATGCTGCTCAACACGAGGAGTAGTTAGCCGGATGCAGTAGCGTGTTGTGAGTTAGTAGATGGAGGGAAGACTGGATTGCGAAATGCTGACATTGCAATGAAGGAAAAAATGAAAAGTGGCTCAAAGGGTGACCATAAAGTGTCAAACTATACAATTTAGAGGATAAACTGTAGTCACAGTGTGTTCAGAATAGGAGTGTGTGTGCTTGTGTGCATCACTGGAGCACATTGATGTCGATGTAGACAAATACAAACATATGAGAATATTGTTTTTCTTAGTTTGATAAAACTCAACATCAAATGAACATTTAGTAGGTGTGTATTGGGAGTGACAATCAATCAATCTATTTTTGCAGTACGTCATCTGGGACACCTAATTCTTCAACAGAAAGAATACTTTATATAATAAAGTGTTTCTATGATTCTGTGATGATGACCAAAGAGCCCAGCTGACAGCGCTATGTGGTCTTTCCTTTATGCAACGTCAGGGAAATAATACAAGATGTCAAACAGTGATCGGTGTAGTCGACCATTTCACTTGGCCATGACACGGCATAATTGAAGACTATAATTGCCTAATTGGACACAATTACAATCTTAGCCGACAAAAACAGCATGCAGTCTCACATCATTATTAGTGTCAAAGATTTATCTAAAATCTGAACTATATCCTCCCATTGCAGAATCCATTGAAGGTAAGAATATGGGGCTCTGTTTTGCCCCCAAAATCTAGAGCTCATTAACGCTGCTTGATCTAATAAATATGCGGAGTCCCTTTAACTACAAGACCCAAACCACAGGCATTACATGTGGCGGTTGCAGAGGGGGGTTTGAGTTTGTGGAGCCAACAGTGTTGAATAGAACAAGTCATTGCCATCTGCTTTCTTTGGTATTGCCAGTACCTTGCTGTACTGGGTGGCTCTGTGCGAGAGGCGCTCAATCAATACAGACTCACAAACCACGGCTCTGACTCAGCAGAGTATCTGTCTTAACTGTCACTGCTGTGTTTGCCTGCTTTGTTGAGACGCACCGATCATCCTGCCACAGCTGTTTTTCCGTTAGTCATCCTCCACACAATCAAAGCAACAACACAGGGCCTCGAGATTTATTTATACCTCCATTAACACAACCATACATCGATAATTTTGGGCAAACTAACAAAATGCAAGAAAAAAAACAAGGTTAGCAACCGAGTAAACATTTACATTAAGTCCATACGCAGTAAATAATACTATTTACACTTTAACTTTAAACTCAGATTTGGCAATAGTGGAACTCTATTTTAAATCTACTCACCAGACGGTAATTTAGCAGAAAGGGCACATCTGGTAGCACTCGACTCTGAATGTCAAGATCCTAGAATGTGGCTGTATAATCATGGCATAAGCAGAAATAGCTGCAGAGTGGGAGAAATAAACAGAGAATAGAATGAATGCTCTTATATGGTAATGAATTATCACAATTTTTACATGTCTTACTGCGTCTTTTTCCCTCAATATTCACGGCAGAAGACTAAAATTCAGGTTCTGGATCACAGGTTCTTAGCGGTTATGCTCCCTGAGGTCTTGAAAAAAGCCATACTGCTACTTTTCTTTGTTGATTTAGAATTTGTACTTAGCAGGGAGTTCACTCAAGGGTTCAGCTCATGCCAAGGTAACTCTGGTACCACTCAACCATAGCCAGGAGGGACTCAAGTTTGTTTAACTATAGTGTAAAAGCACACATTTCCTCAGGTAGTCTGAACTTCATTTCCTTCTTTGCCATAGTGCTCACTTTGGGCTCCTGATAGTCCTTGATCCTTTTATTATATATATAAATATATATATATATATATATTTTTTTTTTTTGTGCAAGATGCTCCTCAGGTATGTTAGGTGTGTCAGCTCATGTGAAATTAATCCAAGACCCAGCAATAGCAGTCATGTCATATCGCAACAATCATCCAATGAACTGATAAGCTTTGACATTTCCTCAACAGCTATTTTCATAATTGATTAATCATTTTCAGTAATATTTTAATAGAAAATATAAAAAAAATGATCTACCCTGTTCTCAAAACTGTGTATGTTAATTTGAAGATGCTTTTTATAATATGTTATGGATATTTTCCAACCTTTTTGACATTTTGCAGACAATGAGCTATGGATAATTGAGAAACCTAGGCCAATGCATTGTTCTTTTGTCTTTTAGCTCAAATTACAAGAATGAACTCTTAATTTCAGCTTATTGTCATTTTAGGATCAACAAATAATGATATATTTCATATTTTACCTCTAACCGTTATATATCCTAGATTCCATCCCGATCACTTAAAGCTCTTTCTAAGCCCTGAGTGTGTTTACAACAAATATGTTATAACATTGCAGGTGTACAAACATTTGTCAGACCCTGCCCCTCAAATACAAACACATTCTTAACACGCGCACAGTTTAGTTGACACCTGCTTGACTGAGGTAATTACTTTACATCCGTTAGCAGTTTTCTCTCTGCAATGTCATCAGCATTATTTTGTGAAAATGGCTGACATAAGGAGAACCAAGGGTAATAATATTGTTTAATGGCCAATAAAAAACATACACGTATCAAAAGGAACCCACATTCACTGATAAATAGGCTGACCGTGAAGCTAGGGACTGGCGGCATTAGGCGAGCTCGCTACAGATGCCTTTCTTTCCACTCCTTCATTGTTGTTGGTCCTTACTGTGCAACACAACATGCCAGTCACTAAGCGGTAACAGGATGATAATATTTGCTCTGCTGCTCTCAGGCTCTCTGTGTACAACCTTTATTTCTCCTGCCGGCATTCACAGTTCAACTCCCATAATGGTTTTTCAGCTCAAATTAGATGAGGGAACAAATTCAACATAATGAAAAGTAATCAGAGAAACAAGCATTGTGTGGTTGGTTATGCCAGTTTCATATGTTATCCTTCTCCGTATATACTCTGTCACAGTTCAAATTCCACACCAGTGCTAAGTTTTAGCTGTTTGTCTTTTTTCCTATGACAAGTAAAGTGCATCTCGAACAGGATCAGTTTGTGTACTAGGCAGTCCATTGAGGCGCGAGGTCACACACACTCACATAATCACAACCAGAACCTCCAATCTAACTAATGCACAGTAAATGGCCAGCGGGGGAAATAGGGAGCACCTTGCGTAAACCCACTTGTATAAGGGAGGATATGGACATTCCACATGAGCCTGCAGTGCTAACAACTGAGCAGCTGTGCCGCCCATCTGTGTTGCAATTCCTTTAGAAAGTGTTTCCAAGCAAGCATCCCACATGAGCGACAATTTCATTGCTGTGATCAAGATGTTTTTATGTGTGTTGTTTAGTTGCTCTGCCAAAGAAATAGTATGACAATGCATGCTCATTACTAAAAAGGGTTTTATACTGGTTAAAACTGTCATAGTTCACTGGAAACCATATGGTACACCATCTTGCCTCCTAATCTTCTTAGATTATATCCCTAAAGTATGTATTTTTTGGGCATAACGATTATGGAAATGTCTCTCATCGTGTTTAAAATGTCATTGATTCCATTGTATTTTTATCAACCTTTTCATTCAACGATACAAAGGGAGTAGCGAGGAAAACCCATTTGGACTTGATTTGGCGATTAGGCAGAAATTATTATTGAACAGAGACAACTAAAATATTTTCTGCAACACACAAAGCAAGAGAGCTAATTAACAATAAAACTACAATTTGGTGATCATTTCTTGCTAAAGCTAGCAGGCAGAGTCTCTGCAGGCTAAACATGAACTGAGCTGCGAGACACCATCGTCACCTGTTAAATATTAGGTTCTAGTTGCAGTTTAGTTACCTCAATATCATCTGTCATGGTCACTTATATAGTGCAAATTGAGTCTGAACTGAATGAAGTTTTAGTAGAGTTATTATCAACACATGTAGAAGTGTGTAGCTTGGTTCTATACAGAGGCCATAAGTACGACCCGTCAGGAACAGCTGTTGTTAGATTCAGACTGGAAACCTTAAAGGCAAAGTTGAACCAAAAAAGAAAAATTATTCATTATCTGCTCAACACTATACCGATAGAGGGTAACACAAATCTGTTTTGGAGTTCCAGCGTTGCAGTAAACTAGGGTGAAGAGTGAACTATTCCTTTAAGTGTCCTGAAAGGTGTGTGCAGCACTGCAAACCTGTTACTATATGTCAGAGTGATATTAACAAAGTCTCAAAACCAAATACTGGCAATTACATGTGGAGATAACTAAATGTTTTAAACAATATACCACATTTTCTGGAAAGACAAAACAAAACAAATTTTACAGTGTGAAATTGGGCCATATCTTTTCAGATATAAGACACAATAGTAGACGATAATACCTAACTTTACTTTGCCATTTTGAGTGTCTTGAGAAAAGCCTCCTGTGTTATCCGAGTCTGACATTTGTCTTTACTTTTGTGGCTCTCAGTCGTACACTCTCCTTACCGTTTGACATTCTTACATTGGTGCTAGAAGATTTTAGCGCTGTTAGGGGACTCGTCTGTGGTAGAATTTGCTAAGAAGGCTTTTCAGGTCCCTTTCAGAGACTCCACCATCATCCATTTGACAGATTTAGCCCCTCTTTTAACTACAAGATCCTAGTTTTGTCTTTACAGATTCTATGTCAGGTTCACTCTCCTGCGTTTGTTTTTGTTACCTTCTTGTAAACATGTCTGCATCCATGACGTGTAGAGGAATTGAGAACATTATCCAAAAACTGTAAACAGGGTAAATTGTGACACAATAAAATAATTCATAGTGCAATTTATTGAAGTTAGTAATCCAACTCAACCTGCCTGGCCTAGTTTCAGTCTAATCTCTTCCAGAATCAAACTCCCCAAATCATGGTAGGAGATCAAACCTAAAAAAGTTAATTAGGGTTTATACCGTTACTAACGCTTACGTAATAGAATTTACAAGAATCTCATAACTGGTATTAAATGAACAATTAAGTACAGTATTCAACTTGCTGGATTACAAAACAATTGATTATTGTGTATATACATCATACATTGTTTATACGTCTCTATTTGCCTCGTTTCGACAAACAAGACAACTAAATAGTAGTCTATCATGCTGTACACTATTTCCGAGTTACCATTTATATGCATAAACAGTAAATTGCCTGTGAAGGTCCTTTGAAAGACTTTTCAGAATGACCTTATAGTTGGATTTAGCTTATCACCTATAGTAAATAAATACTTTTTCTACACTCCCTCTGTCTCCTTTTGCTCTTCTCTGTCAGTTGCAGACAAACTCACACACAATTTAACATAGCAGACGGCAGGGCATCTCATGAATTACAACCACTGAGATGTGACTCATGCTTCACCAACATCATGTTTGTTGAACCAAACCGATTTGAGAGGGACAGATTTTATCCCTCCTCTGGAAAAGGCTTATTCTTTTGTGGCGAGTTCTTGTTGAAAAAAGTGTAGCCACCATCCCGAGTGGACCAGGGATCTGAACAACATGGCACATTGCTTGTTAACCCCTATTTGGCTGCAGTTAATTTCAACCATGTGAACTAGATAATCATGTGGAGGATTGTTTGGCTTTGGCGGAGGTATGCACTGCACATCGTGCCATTCTACTCTTCACGGTTTTCCAGTGTTGTTTGATAAAACCGGAGGCTAACTCGTGTTGGTCATCACATTTTGTGATCACATTCTGGTTCTATTAGATTCCCTGGGCACCAGTGATGTGATTTTAAGATGTGTAATGAAGTTGGCGTTTCTGTGTTTGACTGTGTACTTGAGGCCAAATAAGGAGAAGGGAGAGTCATACAGTTTGTTCTGTAAACCATAAGAAATGGTTATATGATTATATTAGGCCAATGAGCATCCAATTTATATATGACAGCATGAGGTACACTTGTGTTGCTATTGTAATTAAATAGTAC
Organism: Platichthys flesus; assembly: GCF_949316205.1. Classification (NCBI taxonomy): domain Eukaryota; kingdom Metazoa; phylum Chordata; class Actinopteri; order Pleuronectiformes; family Pleuronectidae; genus Platichthys; species Platichthys flesus. Next base: position 17,814,598 of record NC_084949.1, read on the forward strand.
TACATTCTTCAAGTTATCTTATCAATGATACATGGTAGAGAGACATTTTCATTAATTTTCAGAAACAGCGGCTGAATGCATTCAGTACTGTCACATTTGTTGTTAAATGGTGCAGCTAAATGTGTTAAGTGCAACTGCCTCTTTGACAGATGACGGTCTCTCAGCTGCTGTGGTCCGAGCTTAGTGAGAGTTTCCGTCATAGGAAACATTTTCATGAAATTCTTTCAGGTTGTGAAGATTTTATTTACTTTTATTTATATTGTGGCCAGAGTCAGGGTTGTTCGCTAGTGCACGATAACAACTTTTGTGACATTTCATGCAACATTTGAGCAATTGAAACATTTTCATTTGAATGAAAACAGATTGCCAATCTTCGTTTAGTTCTGCAGTCCTTCAGTGTTCATTGTTCAGGAGGTTCTTTCTTAGAGCTGACTAATTAACAGAGTTCTTCTGCCCACTGAAAAAAAAAAAAAAAAAAAAGAATAGCTAAGTAATGCAGTTTCACATTAATACAAAAAAGTCCTTTGCTGGTGCTCTGGGTCGTCCGGAGGGACGGTGAGAGGGACACTTACCATATGTCAAATGACTGAAATTATATACCAGGTTTGTAATGACTGTACTTTGTCAACCATAATAACATGGAGCCGTGGATTTTCACATACCGACAGGATGATTGACTTTGCTAATTGACTAAATTATACCAGATATTTCCATGATAGGTTAATTCACATGCATTGACAGATATGAAAAACTATTCAATGTGAGCTCGCTGCATGGCAGATAAGAAGCTGGTGAGGCAATGGTCACCACATTCGAAATGTAATATCACAATTCAAGCACCATCATCCAATCCAATTTTATTTTATTTATTATCTTGAGGCACTTGAAATGTGAAACCTCAAAAGTAAACATATGAGTGTTTTGCTCAGGGTGTGAACCCAGTCATCTGTGTCTCAAAAAGTCCTGAAACATTTCCATCACTGATCGATGACTTAGAGCGGTCGGAAAAATACGACAAAAGCAGCTTAGAGACTGACTGAGGTGGGCACATTCAATCTATCTAGGAACATGGTGCTGTTCAAAGCTGTGGACAATGTGATTTAAGGCACTGATGCACACAAGATTTTAGCTATGATCTGCAAGCATCTTGAATTTAACATTTTAACTGGTCATATTTTTTGAATTTTTGTTAAAGTTGTGAAAAGACCTTCCACCCCTATTACACTTTATATTGTTTGGAGTCAAATAAAAGCTGCAGGTGTGAAGCACATGGTCATGGCAGTTAAATAGATCAACAGTAAACTACATCACGAGTCACCAGAACAATCGCTTTCACTGGCAGTGATGTGATAGTGTTGTGAACTGTGATTTGCGTGCTGTGCTTGCAGTTCACTGTCTTTCAGTTGAGCCTCTGTTGTAATGATGAGAGCGTTTATATTTCAATGAGACTGTCAGGTCTGCTTTAACCTTTCTATACACGCTGCATTCAGATTCTAAAAAGTCTTGCGAGGTCATCATAAAATAGCATCATGAATTATTTTATTATCTGCGGCTCAAATAAGGATTATTTTCATCACCAAATGAAATCATGTCAGTGGAAAAGTTTTTTAAATTATATATTTGATAAATGCATTATTATACTAATCATTTAGATTATCGTTAGATTCATCGATAACAAAATGCTCGATAGGTGCAGTCCTCCTCATGAGTCATGGTCAAGTTCTGATTCATTGTTCCTGCCCAATTTTTCTTGCAGAAGTCGAAAACGAAATTACGTTTTTTAATATAAATGCCTATGCTCTCTTGAGGAAACTAGTATGTCTGAGTTGTGGTTTCATCAATATCTACAGGTTGCAAGTTTTCCTACTGTTCATCCATCTTATCCCACTGTGTGTAGTATTAGGGGCCTCTGGCCCAGATCTGTCATTCTAATTCACATTCTTTATTCCCTTCTGCCTCATTGACATTGGCAGTAGACCAGGCCAGTCCCAGCTGGCCCATTTCAAAATTGCTTACTGTAGAAACACATCCGCTCAGTAACAACACACTGCTACCCCCATGCCAGCTGTTCTGTTCTCACGTTCACCTAATATAACCCCATTTAATTTAAGAGCTTTTAAAAACTGTAATAGAATAATACAAATTACAGAGCGGATTGTCTAAAGAATTGTACAGATCACTTCAATCTCAGGTGTTTAGGAATTTTACTTGTGACGCCTGGTTTGGCTGTTTTCTACAGTACAGAGACGAGGCTATTGGGAAGGTGGTCAAATTAGCTGAATGAGTTGAACTTAAGTCGAAGTTATTCTTCAACTTTTCTGAAATGTGTGTGTCTCTGCTTGCGTCCATAAGTTACAGTAAAAGGCTACAGATCCAACAATGTTTGTATGTAAATTATGTAAAGTGATCAGAATGCTGCTCGGGTTTTCTGTAAAGCAATATGGGAAAATCTAGAACAAATATCTCTCTATGCAGTGCAGTGTTGTACAGATATGTTCTATAGTTAAGTGAGAAAGTTATTTAAATAAATATTTATGAGAGAGTTTAGGAGAGCGTGGCCTAGGGGATAGAGCGGGTGCTCTGCAACAAGAAGGTTGCCGGTTCGAATCCCACTCTTTCCCATCTGCATGCCTAAGTGTCCTTGGCAAGATACTGAACCCCTAAGTGGCCCCTCATAAAAATGTTGAGTATACTAAAAATGTAAGTCGCTTTGGACAAAAGTGTCAGCTAAATGACATGACATGTAATGTAATGAGAGAGGGCAGCAATTAGTTATGGTTTCTTCAATATAAGTTTTTTCACATCACAATTGGACTATCATCATTAAAACATTTATAAAACTATATTACAGGTTTAAGTTTTTCACAGTACAATCAGACAGTAGCAAGAAGAAAAGACAAACAAATATGCTCACGGATGAAGTGAACATCATTTCCTTCATATTTTTGTGATCAGACTGTCCAATAAACCAAATAACATTCAGCTATTGGGTCGACCCAGATTCACATTGTATAAGTTGAACAATTATAGTGAATCAAAGAATACAGACCTCAAGTACAGCACAATCTTGAAAAATATTTAGTATTAGTAAAATATGAGTTATGGTAATTAGACTGCAACTGAATTATTCACACCCTCCCCTAACCACTGCAATATTAGGCTGTTAAGCACTTTTTTTGTTGGGTTGGACGTTGGTAACCTGCTCACTGTGGCCACCAGTGAGCTGACCAAGTTACTGTGCTGCAGATTCCTCTCTCACTCTCATTCCTCCTACTTAATTATTTCCAGGCTGTTGAGAGTTTTCGACCCTTCACGCTTTCTGAGCTCATCACCTGTGACAGAAGTAATTCTTGGCTATTTGACAGATTTTTATCCCTAATTGATTTCTGCAGTCAACATGTCAGGAGAGACTAAGAAGTCGGTTTTGTGTGTGATGAATTTGTTGCTGGGGCAGAAGCACATGTGACACTTGCCTTCGGAAACCCGACAGGACTAAATGAAAAACTATTAAGGGTGATTAACTTTGAAATGGCTCCCCATGAATGGACTTTAAAGCACTCGCTAACCCTCAGCAGCTTTAAACAAACACTTAGTTCATCACTCTGTGATAGACGCAGGGACACTGGTACTCTTCGCTTTCAGAATGAAAGCATTGGAAGAATGAACGCATGCAATCGTCTAATACTGAAGAGTATGGCAATGACATTCAAACTAAAAAATGTGTTTAGCAGTGCACAAACATGCCAACAGGGCTTGTAATTGTTGGGGAAACCCTGTATTTATTGGTGATTAGTGTGTGCTTTACTGGGCCAAAGGGTTTTCACTGCTAAAGAGTTTTCTAACCATTGATCTACTCTTTTTCCTCAACAGAAACCATGACGACTGCCACCTCCCCCATCCTGTTGAAATGGGACCCGAAGAGTCTTGAAATCCGCACCCTGACTGTGGAAAGGCTTCTGGAGCCCCTGGTCACACAGGTAGTTCAATTTACTGCCTTTTATTTTCTAATCATTTTAAGTTTTTGTTTACAGTGAATAGTGTTTTCAAGTCTTCCAAAGTCAGATGGCCCTTTGGTAATGGACAATATGAGAAAAGTAACTTGTTATAGCTCAGTTTGAGAGCGAAATTGATAATTTTCTTTCTTGCATATTAGCTGGATCACTTGTTACAATTATGTTAAACTGTGTTGGGTGACAGCCAAGGACTTTGGCTCGTTGCCAGTAGTTTTGTTTGGCTTTCCTGCTGAACAGATTGCTGAATAGATTGCTTATTGTGACAGTCTGTGGGTAAAGTTTGATATTATTTAGATTTTTATAGATTCTGATTCAGAACTTGTTTGACAAATGTGGTTCCAGAACGTTTCTCAACTCGACCAGGCACCTCCATTAAGGAAAACTGGGTGGCAAGGATTTTAACTTCTTGGTACGATGTTAAACTATCTCCCTATCTGGATTTATAATATAAACCAGCACATCTGTGGTAATGGCCATGATGGCTTCGCAGAGCGACGCTGAGTGGTCTGATACTAGTCTAGTCAGTGGTGTGCATTGGGTTTTTCATTGAAGATTTTTAATCAAACCCCTCTCATTTAAATAGCTTGCATGGTCTCTGCAGTAATGTGATGACATTCATCTAGTCTGTCATCTCTTTTTCCCATGTGTCTCTTTTAATTTAATGCTTTCATAATTTTTCTGCTCTTGCATCACATTGTATTTTTAGTGCCATTATTTATTACCTTAACTTTACTCCATTTTATTCTGTTGGGTTGTCTTTTTACTAAGAGATGTTTCGCAAGACTGAAAATACTTGGTTGTTTCCATCATGATCCATGAGTTATTCACTGGGAAATCAACAACATGTTGAGAGTCGGCCTTTCTTGCAATGTTGGAGAGAAACAGAAGTTGCTGGATCTGGCCCCTTTGTTGGAATCCTCCACAAAAATGGATGGGTTCCTTCTTAGCCCACGTCTTGTCATTCCCCCACGTTTTGTGGAAATCTGTTATATCAGTTGTATCTTTTTGGTATCCTTCTAAGTACCCACAAAAAAATTAACAAGTACTGAAACATAACCTCTTTGCAATGTGGAGGTAATTACAACCAAACTGGAAGATAGAACACTTAACTAAACATCCTTATTGCTAAACACTTCCTAAAATGACAGAAACCATCATTGATGTTTTTTAGCCCCATGTCCCATCTGCTAACATGGAGTTGGCTGCCCTAAACTTCTGTCAGCCACTAGGTGGAACTACGTATATTGGTCCCACATCTTTTGGAGCATTCAGGTTGTCCATCTATACAGTCTATGGTCCTGGTTGTGCGACATGTTTTACTTGGATCTATTCTCAACCAGAAGCTGCTGTTTTAACACTTCATCCCATCAGGATTCCAACTTTTTCAAAATATAAAAGCAACTGTTCTATCAGATACATGGCGGATGAGGTGTTCCAATGATTGTCGGCCAGATATGGTAATTACATACACAACGCTGTTGCTGGCAAACAAAAGACTTGCCCAATGCTACAGTTCGTCCGCTGCTGATTACTTAGATGTTGCTGAGAGAAAGGTTTTCCTTTAATGTTGCTGGTGTGTGCTTTAGGCTATACAGCAGCCCCTTTACATTTAAAGGAACTACCATGCTTTTTGTGGGATAATTAGATGATCTAATTATTTTGTAATTAGATTTCTTAATTAAACAAACAGAGCAGACTGGGCTCCACTTAACACAAACTGGTGCAACTGTTTGCATTACAGTAGAGCAGCGGAAAACAACCTGCCCTATTTATTCCCAGTGATCCCACGACAAAATCTAGAAGACTTAATCACTGTAATCTCAGGATAAATGCAGACCTCAGTTGGGAGTGCACCTATTTACTCCAGAGACATCTTTGGAAACCATCCAAGGGCCTAATAAAGTTGCTTTATTGCAGGTAATTGCTGACCCACTGACAGTGGTGGATATTAGATTTAGAGAGGATAGGTTTAGACTCGTAATCCAGCCTGATTGCTCTTAGGGCCCCAAGAGAATTTTTTAGATGCTCATTTTGTTTGTGCTCTACCTGTTAAAAGAGCAGTACACAGGCTTTTTATCCCCTCTTTCCTGTTTATGAAGGAAAGTGATTCTGTGGTATCACATTGAAAGACTTGACACGTTGCACTAAATTACAAAAAATAAAATATATATATATATATACATTTAATTGCTGAACTGAACAAGAGAAAGTCTACAATCTCCACAAGTATATAGGCATCTTTGGATTTTGTACAGGTTGAATTGAGGCTCTTTTTGATATGCACTCGTCTTATTAAATTCGCAAAATTTAAGCAAGGCTTGCCCAGGATTAGGTATTGTGACTGAAATTTACTTTGTTTTCTTGTGAGTCACAATGCCAAATGCTTTAATTAAGCTCTTGGATATGGTCTGTGCAAGCTTGGATCACATTGAATACATGCACTCAAGCAGTAGAATGTGGGGCTTCAGATTCTTTTAGTACTGTGAACAGATGTAACATGTTTAAGTGCAAATCCTGGTGATCCATTAGACCATAATTGCACTAGACTTGCTTGCTAGTTCTCTGGTGGCTTAAGTTTCCCAGTAGCAGTTCATTTTGTGCCTTTTCTGCTAACGTAGACAAAGTTGCACTTGTGCCAAATGACCAAAAGAGTCAGAGGAAAACAACTATATTTTAGGAAAATGCATAGTCAACAAATAAGAGGCCATGCGTCCCATGAGCACATTGGTTCCCAGTGTGGTATGATTTCTATTCAGTCATTCTGTGCTTTTATTACACCACTAAGAGGAAATGCAGTAAAGACCACATCAAGATTATGAATATGAGCAGCAGAGAATGTGTTTCCCTCCAGATTCATTTCAATTAACTTTCTAAGCTTGAGTTATCACAGGCCATCAAACACCACCATCCATCTGCTGATCTCTGCCTGTATAACTTCATGGGGTTTGCACTTATATGCTTTAATTGGGTTATTAAAATTACTAATGAGGCATCATTGCTGTTTGCTTGGAGGAAAACCCAGGCATGTTTAGATTTGTTTTCCCATTGGCATCATCTCCCCAGTGATTAGCATAAAATGTCTGCACAAAAATCTACACTTTTAACAAGTCCTTCTCCACAGCGTTATGCCTGGTTTGAGTTGAAACTTGCTGGTAGACAGTAGGTTGTCATGTGGAGTTGTGGTGTGTGAATCTTTTAATTGTCTGTCAGCTTCGTCCTGTGTTTATTCAAGTGAGTGGTCGTCAAAGTGTCACGAAAGTAATTGCTTAATGTTAGGAGGAAGAAAGGATCATGAACGTCTTTAAACATATTGTGATAATTTCTCATTCCTAGCTATAAAAATTAGTTTTTGCTCTTTTTTCAATTGTTATTTCTGGATTCATTCAGACGGCTTCATTCCGAGGGTCTGAATTCCCAGACACAAAGCTAGTCAGTATTGTATTATTCACAAGTTTAACCGTCTGTTGCGTCCTATTGAGTTAAATTATGTGATTTTGGGATATTCATCGTCTGTCTTTCCGAAATGACTATTACCTTTTGTGAATTGATGAATGTTATAGTCAATACCAATTCATCATCTACTCCACTGCACAATAATAGTAAAAAAACAAAGATGTTATTGTCGCTAAATGGCTAAGCTGCCGAAATTGGAGGAAGCACAATCACCTGCTCCGGTCGTCCATCTTTTCTGCAATAAATCTGATATGTAAGCATTTTCAGATATGAAGAAAACAATTTGGATGATTCAGTGTCGTTGAAAGGAAAGAAAGGTTGCTTAAGGTGGGCAGACAAACAAGCTTAGCCAGACATTGAGATAGCAGGCTCGTTCATCATGGCCAAGCTTCTGTTACCACTGCTGTGTACTTGCTAAGTCCATCTCCACAAATACCAAGGGACCTCCTTTATCACTGCGTGTAAGAGCAGCATGGTCCTGATGTAGTAATGAGTTCATTCTGCAGGTGATGGCAGAAGGCTTTTAATGCAATGTTTGGAAGTAGCCTTGAGAGGCATGTGGAGCAGTTGATCTGTTTTCAATGACCAAAGTCTAGACTTTATTTATCATTATAGAAATGTGGTCAATAAGAGAAAACATCTCCCTCGAATGATTAACATGGTTTTTGAAATTGGAAAGGGTTTTATATTATCACCAAAAAAATATAACAATGGGGCATGTTTTGAGTTCGACAAACTTTCTTCACTCAGAATCCGTCTTTAAATATATATCTTTATTTTAATTAATATAAAACTTTGAAGTCAATGTTCGATATGTAACTAAGTACAGCCTTAAGTCACCTTTTGTTGTCATTGAGGATCATTGCAGAGCTGCTGAGTCATCACCAACCTTTAGTGACGTGTGCATGATCCTGGTCTGATATTTAATTTAGTAAATGGAATATGTGACACCGCTCACTTGTATTGCCTTTACTGTAGGAAACACAACATTTTGTGAAAGGAAAATAAATCTGCTGTTACAATTACTTGCTGCAACATTTCTGCTGAAATCCTTTTTCAAATTTTCTAGGGATCTAATTTGATTTCTAATTATTGTATACATTTGCAACATAGTAGCTCGTTAGGCATTTGGAAAGAAGTCAAAACTTTCATTTGCCATTCTTACACGTTACCTGGCATATTTATACACAAACTATATGTAACTCAATTCAAAATTATTGTAGTAAACAACCCTACAGGCAACCATCAAAACTAATGGAAAAACACATTTTATTCTGTCATAACTACACCAATGTTTCTGTTTGGAATTATGTTCTGTTTATACAGAGACACACTTGACACACACTAAATTAAACTTTAAATTCACCTTCTCGATAAGAACGTGCGTCTAAATCGTTGTATAGACCTCCATGTAAGTGCAGTGTGAGTTGTGCCAAGCAGTGTGTTACGGTGCTTTTACTGCGAGGACGACTGATTTAGATTTATATTCACTCATATTCCCTTCTGGTGAAAATAAGTGTGCAGAGCTTGTTAGTCTCACGTCCTGTGATCAGTCTCAGAGCAGATGCAGCCAATGAGGTAAAAACTCTTCAAGTCAAAGCTCACGTTGTGTTCCTCAGGAGGAGGAGTTGCTCGTCCACCCATCAAAAGGGTGGCACTTTGATACCAGGCTCTTCTAGTCTGCATATTCAAGTGTCCTTTCGAGATATTGAGCCTTAACTGCCTGTGATCATTCTGCATGTATGTTGGAGAAGTACTATAAATCTGTAATATCTTAATCTAAAATCTTTATAATAAATGTATTCAGTATTTATTTGTATGCATGTTTTCTAACCATCAGCCAGAGAACCAGTACCTGGTTAAGCAAACACCTACAGTGTTAGCTCTTACAGGGTTAAAACACAACTTGAGTCCCACTTGTGGAAAACAAAATGGATTTACCCCCCCGATCTCTCTGCCCTAATTCTGCCTCTTGGATGGGATTTCCCAGATTGGAATGTTTGGTCATTGACGTGACGTTCTTATGATGATCTTATCTTATCTGTATTACCAGAGCAGAGAGAGCTATCACTTCTTATAACTAAGTGATGGTTTCCTTCTTCAGGGGGTGGGGCCTCTGACTCCCCTGGCTGCTTTTGATACTCTAACATGGATTCACTCATGGTGAGTACTCATGCCAGCCTTGCCAGTGCAACTTGATTGTTGATCTCAGTGGTAATGTTTTATGTATGGTGGGTTGTGTCACATGCTCAGGTTATTCTGGTCTTGCACTTGTGAACATCCTCAAACTGACTATTAGGAGCTGCTGTTTTCTGTGTTCACTGATTGTTGTGCAGCCACTGTTTCTTTGGATCTCTGACCTTCTATAGCTCAACACTGACTTGATGAATTAAGGCCTAAAGTCGTGCTTTGAACACAGGCACAGACTCAGGATAAAAGAGTGAAGTTATTGAACGTGGTGAATTAACAGACAGCACAACACGAGTAAGGAACTGTTTGTCTTGCTGCTGATCAATATTCTCATGTATTATTCATGTAAGTATTTTGGAATGTGTGGCAGAAAAGTATTGGTGTGGATAGCGCCTGATTTGTTTTCTTGGTCATTAAGTTAAAAGTGAGGCAGGTTCGAGCCTGGTAATGAGCGAGCTGTGGGCACCTGAATGGCAGAGAAGGATGATTCAACCAGCTTTGTTTTTGTGTAATTTTCAAGGCCAAATGGTTGATTTTGAGAACTTGTCAGCACCTGACACACAACCCGCATACAAGCTCCAGTCAAGGGGCTTAACATTAAGGGAGGGAAGATGACGACGGGAAGGGGGATTAAGGTTTCATGCTGCATCACTGTCATAATCCATTAAGCTAGCGGGAATGGAGGAAGCCTGGCCCTCAAATAGTCATTTTTCGGAGGAAAGAAGAGAGGCAGTTCTCCTCCTGAGCGTTTTCATTGAATCCGAAGAGTAGCTGCTCTCAAAGTTGGGTAATTTTGGACACTGCTGCTGGAGCCTAACTAAGTTTTGAGACGAGTCAATTTTAGGAATACGAAGACGGCAGTGGCATCAGAACTGTGACTGTTTAATAACTCTGGATTATCTCAGAAACAACTGTTCACGCAGCTATAACCTTATTGATTTATCCACTTTTGAAGCATGTTCACTTTAATGTTATTTAAGGATCATACGTCTCCAGATTGCAGTTGAGTCATTTTGAGGTAATACAGAGCATTGTTGAGGTCTTGTCAGCACGTCTTCCACTACATTTGTGAAAGCTAAGTGCTGAAAAATAAAGAAACAAGCTCTCTGGATTCGGAGAAGTTGAAGTCCTCCAATTCTTTGTACTTTTTTCGACTCCTTGTCTGAATTTGGATGACAGTGTTTGGAAGAGGCTTTGAACCCTGTGAGAGGCAGTGATGTTCAAAGGCTGTCTGGAACCCCTGCTTCTCCTGGCAGGCTCCTCGTCGAACACTTGCCATGTTACAGCAAACAATCCTTAATCTAAGATCGAGGGCAGAGCAGGGGAAGGACTTAGCAGGAAAAACAGGGACATCCTGTCAGGATGAAAGTTTGGTGTTAGGATAAAGTGATGCCATGGGGTTAATGATGGTGATGTTTTCCAAGATGATGTTTTTGACGATGTTCAAGGTCCACTGAAGTTTGTAATAATGAGAAAACCACCCGACAGTGTGGGAAACTTAGATCTAAGGTAATTTTATATGCAGTCACCATGAGCAAAATGAATTAAACATTTAAAATACATTTGGTATCATTATGTAATGCATGTGACACATCTGTACGCCTCCACAGCTGGATCAGCTGATTCTCCTGCCCACTGTGATGTCATGACATTTCCTAAGTTCTCTGAAGTTTCTGTTGGCTCTCACACCTGCTCCCCACTGTGAACGCTTTTATCTTGTTGGCCTTTATGCCTCACATGGTGTTCAACAGATCAATTATTCTTTATTCATTATGAGTTTACTTGAATCCAAGTGAACAGCATCCTGTGTAATGTAAATCTTTTTTGTACAACATTAAAGTTGATCAGATAGGAGGGAAAGAGAAACAAGGTTAGGTGTCGCAGTTTATTTTGTCTTGGACATGTGACAGCTCCTGGTGCACAAATGGAGAATATAATGGTTCTAGCAAATTATATTTACTATAAAGTTAAACTGTACTGAAACATTCAATGGTGAAAGTTTGCTTTTCTTAAATTTAAAAAAGTCAGTTTTTGGAGTATCTTGATATCTCACAAATCTGTACAACCTAGGCTAAAAGGTTATGTAACTTAATAAATTATATTGTGATTCGGACCCTACGTCAATATATAATTGCAGTTGTTTTTTCAGAAAACTTTCCTGAAATAACAAATAAATCATATTTGTCCTAATATTTCTGAATATGGAAACATGTACTAAATATTTCTCTAACCTTTGTAAAATGTTTAGTTTTTGATATATGCCATTGACCAGGCTGCTGTGAATATGTTGTTGAAAATCAATGCACAGTTACTCATTTATAAGGTACTTGTTTCTCTTCTATCCCTTTCTGTGTTTATTGTTCCTTACTCTACTGTGGTGTGTCCACACACATACAAAAAAACAACAACAATTCAGTTGAACCAATGGCCTGAGAAAGGCGATAATAAGATAGTAATGTAACTTTGTTTTTATTCAATAACATGATGAAGATGACAGCTGTGTGGTTACGCTGAGCTCCCTCTGTGAGTGTCTGTGTCCTCATTACCTCCGCCAGAGCCTCGGGTCAGTCCTGGATCTTGTGAAACACACTTTCATCTGTCTCTAGGCTCTATCTTCTGACACCTTGCTATGTTAGCATATGGCTTGCCCCCGGGTTCTGAACAGCCGCCATGCACAGATGCGTGTTAACCACTCTCTGCCAACCATTGCCTCGGAAACACAACCTTTCTGTTTGCAGCATTATTCTCACAGGCACAACTCAACTAGCCACTATGTCCTGTAGTCAAAAACAATCATGACTTTGCTTTTTGACTTGTCATTCTGTGAGGCAGTATGTAGAGCATATTATTCATGGCCTGAGTCACTGACGTTAATGAGTAAACAATGTTAACCCTAAATGTACATGTGAATAAGCCATGGCAGTGTAACAGTAAAACACACGATAACACAATAAATGTACTTCAGATCATTTCAGTTTAATTTGATCATTTGCACTTGTGCTTTCCCCACTGGGACAGGTCGAGATGTCTTCTACCATATGAATATGCACACCTTGAATCCAATTTCTATTTCTAACTACAATAATTAAAGACGTGACCTGAATTATTTTAAATAATTAGGATGTAAGTAGTAAACACCGAGTTTAACAAGGTTAACGACACCTCCGCTCTCACAGAGTCTGTTGTGTATGTCTTCATAGTGATGATGTGTGGTATGGTATGAAGTGTGTGTTCTAAATGCTTAGTCAGCTAAAAAAGATGGACGGTGGAAAATTAAACGTGACCTTCATGTGACTCTACTACATTACAATGTGGTGGTTTTTGAGTCGAACAAAAACATACTGTTTTAAGTAGCACACCATCTTTGATGTCCTTGTCAGAGTGACAGCAACATCAAAGCTAAAGCTCAAAAAAACTTTTTTATCTTTTAACATCAGACACAAAAGGGGAAAAAATCTTTTCTTCTACTGTAAACAAATCAGAAGGATTTACATTCCCACATTTCAAAACATTATCTGAGCAGGCATTGGACATATGTCACAATAAATCATTGAGCCCATAAATAAAAGCCCATATTCAATTGTTCTACATTCAATAACGTGTAATTATCTCGATACATTAAGCACATCTTAAAAAAACTGATATTTTTTCTTCAAAATCTGACCTTAATTTGTTTGATTGCATAATAAATTCAAGAATTGAAAGTATTCAAGATTCACTTCATTGTTATTCAGACCGTACACAAGAAAAGACACAGTCAAATGAAATGACATTGCTTCCTGCTCACAAATGTAATTTAG